>NC_047510.2:28745131-28800131 GCF_902827115.2 Pseudochaenichthys georgianus
CCTGGACCCCCTCCGATGCCCGACATGCTCATGCCAGACCCACGAATGTCAATGAAGACACAGCGCTACCTCCCTGAGGAAGCAGCCCACTCTGACATCTCCGACTGTTCCAGCAGGGCGGCCTCATACAAGGACCCAGAAAACAACAAGCACCTGAAGCCCAAGGACAACTTAAAAAAAAGATCGGTGCCATCGAAATACCCAAGGGACTGCAGTGAGGTAGAGCTGTCCTACTTAAAAACGAAGCCAGTCACCGCTGGGCCCAACCAACCCGGCAGAGTAGTAGGAGGAGAGAAAGTTTATACCATCGACTCAGAGCGAGAGATGAGCCTGCATACAGACCCCATGCACTACCGTGAGAGCCGCGGCCTCGCTGCCGACGATTTGGATTACCCCGAGATTTACTCCGACCACAGCGACAACTATAGGAAGTGTGAGCAGCCCATCATTCATCTAAACTCCTCCCCTTTGCATCACGGCGACTCAGATCTTCTCCCAGATCCAACTTATTCTAAACACTACAACCTGAAAGAGAAAAACATGTCCCCACATGAATCCATTGAGCGCTACAAACAGACACACTGCCGGTCTTGCTTGTCCAAAGTGTCCTCTAGCTACCCCCCAACAGGGTCATACACCCCTGCTATTCCTGCTGCAACTTCTGCCACACGCTCACCATACAATCGGTGTGAAGCATGCCTCCACACAGCAAACCTGTATGACATTAGCGAGGACCAGCTCCTTGCCGACCCCTTGGTCAGTCCCACCATGCACCACCAACAACAGCAGGAACCAGACGAAATGTTTGGTCTGTATTGGCCGCAGACGGATGGGCCACATGTTCAAAAGAGAAACCGCTTGAGGCTGAGTCGTCAGCACTCCTTCGACAACATCATGCTAGAAAAGCCCAAGGATGTGGACCTGGGTCGACCGGCGCGCAGCGTCAGCCTGAAGGAGAAGGATCGCTTCCTGGAGTCTACATCTGACTCGCACTATGCCAACCTCTTCGGCATGCGTCCCTACTCCGGCAGATTGTTTGGCACCGGGTCCAAATCGATGATGTTTAACCACAACCTCGAGGAGAGCAAGAGGAGCCAGTCCCTGTACCCGGCCCATGGCTCGGACAACCCTTTCCTCAGCCACTCGCTGAGGGACGACACCAGCAGCAGACTGGTCCATGGGCGTAGCTCCTCAGATATTTACAAACAGCTGGCAGTGGCCTCCCCTGCAGCGGTCCTCGGAGCGCCCCCCATCAAAACACGCAACGATGCGAACAATCTCCGCTCTTCTGTTAAATCTACCACTTCATACTGCTCACGGGACGGGCGGATAGCCAATGACATGTACAATAAAGAGCATGTGATGCCTTACTCAGCCTCTAAGACTAGTGCATACCCGGCCCCACGTGGTGTCCTAAACTCAGCCCAGTTCAGCAATAGGCGGGTGTATAAAAAAATCCCCAGTCTGGAGTCAGATGTTTAGTTGACTTAAGAAATAATGTGTTCTCTCCTCCTTACTGCTCTCTGGGTTTGTATTATAATTTATTAACTATGTTATCCACAAAGGGATGCCATAGCCACACTACGTTTTCTTCTTCTCTTCAACATTGTAATCCAAAAGAACTTGTGCCCACTTGGGTATGGCGGTACTTCTACTACTACTACTCTCTTTGCAGATGATATCACCTTTTTTGTCCATTCTCGGCCATGCACCAATGAGTTGGCTGCATGGTCAGCACGCTGCCACACGGTATCCTGGTGTAAATGTGAGTGGAATCATTACCCTGTAGGTTTTATTTAAAGGCTAAGGAAATGGCTTAGTCCCACGGGACATAGAAGGACTCCTACAGGCGTTGTTGGGAAAGAGGTATTTGATTTGTGATAGAAGTTTGTAAGTTAGTGGTAAGGAGCATGGGGGAATGTGAGGGGAATTGGAGGGCGAGAGAGAGGAGATAACCTCTCTTTCAACCACCCCCCCCCCCCCCCTGTTTCCTTTCCACCTCCACTGTCAAGCTTGCAGCTCTCTAGTTGAGGAGAAGAGGCCTGACAGAGAGGCCAGATGGGCACGTTTGATGTCACGGCCAGACGTGGGGGCGTCCCAGGAGGGCTGAGGCGTCACAGTAAGCTAGTCCAACGGTCTGCTGCTTGTTACTCTGACAAATATGGCTACCGAGACACCTGGCAGTGCAAGCGGAGAGAAAGGGAGAATGGAGATGAGCTAAATGGCGCAGAGCGGAGCCTCCGGTAGTCGTTGGCAGAGGGTTGTCGGTGTTCTTGCTCAGAATTTGGTTTAAATGTTAGGCTAATGCTAAAGGGACATGATAGTTACGAGACGCTGGGAGAAATGTAGGTGCTATCAATGCATCATGTTTACAGACTGACAGATAAAAAGACAAAATCACTGATAGAAAAGGACACACAATCAGGGACACCTGAGGCATCGGATAGGCATTTCATTTATGGCTCTGCACATAGAAAAATAAGCGCAAAGTATTGCTTTTTTATTCTATTAAACTATAAGATTTATTAGGGATTCTGGCATCCGGATCCCCCTATGTAGGATTTTAGTGTTTGCTTCTTTGGTAGCACAATAGCCATTAGTTTTAAAACCTCTCTCCCACGTATGCTTTTGAAAAGGCATAGCTTTCTGAAAAATACCATCAAGAGTAGTAGATTATTTTGCATGTGTTGATTTATTTCTGTGTCGGAGAAGATAAAATACACACAAATACACTCTCAGACACATATTTTACATGTTTTTGGAAAAAGGGACTGTGTCTTGCCAAATATGGTGGATGGATACGTGTACAATCAAAAACCTTTTATCCTTGACCTTTGTGCTTAGTAAATCAGTGTAAATCAGTGTCATCCTGTTGCAAAAGAGCAAGGAAATGGTGGAAGGGAAGAGAGCAAAGAGGATAGAAAACAAGGGAGAAAAGGATTAAATGACAACCGTGTCCACCACCACCTTGTCTGAGTTGGGGGGGGGTGGGCGCTGATGTGTTTTTGTCTTTCGACCTCCCTGCAACTGAGAAACAGGGTATTGTATAAAAAAAAGACTGATGATTCCTTCCTTCTTTCCTCCTTCCTTCTTCCCTTCCTGGTGACACATCACTAGAGTGTTGGATAACTATAGAAGAACACTTTCTTTTTTTCTTAAAATTGAACATTGGTTGGTTGATACAGCAATAGCAGAGCTATACGGTATCCGACCACCACAGTCTAACTGGGGTTATTGATCATCAGCTACTTTTGATCCGCAGTCAACCAGGGTTCTTGAGGATCTGAAGACTACTTGAGATGGATCCCTTGTTTACCTTTACAGCGTTGGTTGGGTTCAATGTGGGATGGGTTGGGCGGGCCAAGATGGTGAGGGATGGATCCGAGTAAGCTCCACTGTTATGAGCTCATCCGTCATGTTTCCATGTTAGTGTGGAGTAAGTTGTGTGTGTGCATGGCAACACTCGGGTAAGCTTGAAGTCTTAACCAGAACATTTGGTTCCTAACCTGATTGTTTAAGCATTTGTTTGTTAGTTCTTTGTTTTTTTTTGATAATACTTAGCAGAAAAGACTTGCACATGCACATTCTTCCATGTACACGCGTGCCCACGACACTTTTTTTTTTATGGCATTACAAAACTGTACAAATTGTACAGGCAGAAAATACAAAAAAACAAACCATCTTAAACTGATTTGCTGGATCGATTGGATTCACAAAGCCAAATTGTATCAAATAAAATACCTCAGGATGATTCTGTGCGTTTTGGGGGAGCTTCAACCGTAGCAACAGAACAGGATGCAGATTTTTTGTAGAAAAACAATTTATAAAGAAAAAAAAAGAAAAACAACAAGGTGATTTATAGCGGCCGCAAAGCAGAATCAAACGTTTCTCCTTTTGATGTTTACCAGTCCGAGGTCTTCCAGTTCGGCTATTTGCCCGGACTCATGCAACCCAAGTAAAGAGAGAAGAAGAAGAGAAGGAGGGATGGCGGTGGGGGTGGGGGGGGGGGCTTGTGGCTTTGCTCGGTCAATGTGGGGTGTGTTCCACTCCTGAGCGCCCTTAACAAAATGGAGGATGAGCAGCCAAATTCTGAGAAGCTACCCTTATATGGAAAACTCAAAAAGGAATCTCTTTTTTTCGCCATGGTTTTTAACGGCAGTCGACTGCATTCGCCGCTGTGTTTCAATTGAAGCTCCATCTTTAACAACCACGGTCATATCGCCCTTTTTTGTACTCTTGGAATTACAGTGAACCTCTCCTTGCCTCCCAATCAGCTTCCCTAATGTTGACTGACGGGCGACATTTCTCTTTTTTTGCATCTTATCTGCATATTTATTATTATTATTATTATTATCATATTTATCTCCACATGCTGCTTGAGTGAGCTGAAGTGAACAATATGCACATGGAAAAAATATCAAACGGCACCCTGCGTTTTATGAACTCATGATGATTTGTTCTATTTGTTCTACTTTTACAGAACTGTCATGTAAACTGATGCTGTTTTATGTTCAAACACACACACACACACACACACACACACACACACACACACACACACACACACACACACACACCCTTGTGATGACAACCCTGCTCTTTTTAATGACGAAAATGTATTTTAATTACATTTAATGATAAATAATGAGGTGATGGCATGCAACCCCAGATGTAACAATTTTAATGTTTTATGTTTCTTTCTTTTTTTGTCTGTTATTTTTGTTATGATGTTATGATCACTAATGCGTTGTAACCAGGTGTGAGTATATACATATTTGAGAGGAAAAAATGATCTATGTTTAACACGATGAAGATGCTGCTGCTGTTTTGGAGGAGAAGGCGAGGACCTGACCCTAAGCAACTTCCTCATTGGCTCACGGGTCGTTATCAGGCCGCGTTTTTTTGCCCAATGGGGTCGTAGGTCAGGGGTCAGGGGCTTGGTTCGGTATGGCGGGACTTCCTTGCTCTTCCTCCAATGGCAGGTGAGAATTACTGAATCACCAGCTCTGCTTCTCTCTTCCCTCTCCTTCATGTGTAGTCAGGACTTCAACTGTAAAGAAGATAAAAGAAAAAAAGCAACCCTCTACTTTGAGTCTGCTATCCCTCCAAAGATACGAGACCTCTTTTCTTTATGGTTTGCTGTAAGAATAGAGCTTTTTTTTTTAACTAATACTTCCTCAAAGACTTTTAAGGAACTATTTTGAATATATTTAGAAATGACACCTGTATACATCGCTTGTAAATTCATACTTGAATACATCATCATGGAGAATTATAAATTATAAAGAGTAAAAACAAATATTTTTTGTGTGAATTTCACAGGAGCTCTTCTGTACAGTGGCACTGTTTCTCTATCTTTCTCTCTCTCTCTCCCTCTCTCTCTCTCTCTCTCTCTCCTCTCTCTCTCTCTCTCTCTCTCTCTGTAGAGCGACTAGAATAAAACTTCACCATTCACAAGGTTTGCTGTCCTGTCAACATTTGCAGATGTACACACCGGGCTCTGGGTCTGCCTCATATGGAAGTCATTGCTTTGATGCTGACGGATTGTTTTACAGATGATGACAAAAGTGCTGGCCTATTTTTCATTGACTCCATTTATTTGTTTGCAGCATAATATATTGCTTCTACCTTCAGTACACATTGATACTCATTCAGTATAACATATGTTTTTTTATCATGAGGCTCATAAACTTTAAAGAAAGCCCAGGGCTTAAATATCATTATGATCTGTCTCTATGCCCAGATCTAAGTGCAACAGTTTGTAACGTACTGTTTAAAAACTCTATTCCAAATGATTTGTTATGCAACCTTTTGTGACTGGACCCCACACTCTTCCATACGTGGGTCAAAAAGGACCCTTATTAGAATAAAATGTTTTTATGCCATTTTTGTAATTTTGGTTAAGAAACATCACTTGTATAATATTTAGTAATATATTTTGATTCACACTAGAAATATCTGATATTTAATTTTTCACTATTTCTAATTTTCAGACATTTTTTTTACATTTTGAAAAAAACGAAATTCCATAGGAAATGCATGCAGGTCATTTTTGACCCACTTATGGAAGCTTGGGGTAGAAATACAAAAACTAGAATTTCTTAAAATGTATAACATTTAAATTAAAATGTGAATGGCATGATATCCAAAACATGTTTTTTGAGGAATAGCTGGAATATGAAATGATAAAAAAAATGTAATTACATAGATACTGTAAGAAAACCACCTCACCGGGTCAAAAAGACCCACGTATGCATCTAAGGGTTAAACCAATATTTGTACGTACAGTATAACCTACCTTCCTGGTAAGAATTAATGTCATCAATACTTGAAAGCTAGAGTAACCATCATTTTACAAATTAAGCAAATGTTCAATTACAGTATATAAACTAAAGTACGTTTGTGTTAATTTCCCACTTTACAGATTAAGATAGACTTAAGGTTAAAGATGATTGTTTATTTTATTTATTTGTATACAAAATAACTCTTGTGACAGTACTCAGTTGGACACGTTGCCCACCCACCTACCAACTACATGGGTGTAAATAGTGTGCTGCAAAATTATACAATAATATATTGTATGTTTCCTTGCTATGCTCAAATGTTAAAGAGGATCACAACAGAGCCGGCCAGCTGACCAATCAGAGCAGACTGGGCTCTGGTTTCAGACAGAGGGGGAAAAGAGTAAAGACCATTTAACATTAAAGCTTGTAACTATGACTCAGTGTAGGAACACAATACAACTATGAACCCTGATTTGAGCATATTAGTCCTCTTTAACAGACCCTTTATCTTTGCCGATGGTTCGTCTTCAATCAAGAATGCATTTTGGATGTGTGATCATGGAGTCGCTTTAAAAGCTTCAACAGAAGTTTTCAAATATAATTTACACCGAGATGAGGATACATTTGTTGGGTGTTTTTTTAAGTTATATTGGAGCGAGCGGAACATGTTCTCGGACACCAGAATTGTACATAATGAAAAACAAAAAACAACAACACACGTGTAAGTGATGCCAGAGCGGCCTCTGACCTTTCACACCTGTGTGTGTGTGTGTGTGTGTGTGTGTGTGTGTGTGTGTGTGTGTGTGTGTGTGTGTGTGTGTGTGTGTGTGTGTGTGTGTGTGTGTGTGTGTGTGTGTGTGTGTGTGTGTGTGTGTGTGTGTGTGTGTGTGTGTGTGTGTGTGTGTGTGTGTGTGTGTATGTGTGTGTGTGTGACAGAGCATCAAGAGGCCATTTGGACTAAAGCTAAGTCTCCCATCTGCTACATCCCCTTGTTCATGTCCTCACGCCTCACACCGCTGCCTCCTATACATCCATTATATTCTGTATGTAATCATCCAAACATATTTCTGCTCTTTTCATCTAAATCCCGATTTTTCCTATTTCACTTTTACTTTCTCTTAAATAAATAACAAGCATTAAACAACGTTTCTGCTTCTTGGTGAATCCCAAATGGAAAATAAAAATGTTGTACTTTTCCTTCATGCTATAGGGTCAATTAGCACAATCTGTATTGTTGTACATTTTCAGTTTGTAATCAATTGCTGATGTTGACCACCAGCGATGTGAATCACACACACATTGGGACTGGAATTGGACCGCTTTATGTCTCTGAAGAATCCTCCAGATGCTCTCGTCACTGCAAATTATTTTGCTGCCTATATTTTTGTTGTCTTGAAGATCCCCACACTCATGACTAAATTGGTGCAGTTGGAACAAAAACAGACCAACAAGACGAGCTGGTCTTGCGTCTGTGTGCAGACCACGAGGAAACATGAAAGTCTCTAGACAGTATTATGAAATGATTGCATTGGTGAAATGTGAGGAGCCATTGTTTCTTCAGGGTTAATATTTCATAAAATGTATTGACTTGTGTAGAGGCCTCTCAGACAGAAGGTTGTCTCTTTAGGTTTATCTTTCAGAAAAAGTCAGAAGCAGAAGAGTTCCCGGCATGCTCTCTCAGAAAATGACTACATGACACATAATGCTCTCGTGGAATAGCCCCCTTCAGTATTGGCTTTGTGTTAAAGATTCTAAGAATACGTCTATTATGTTAAAGCAAGTTGACGTACTGAGAGTTTCAACATTCTCATTTTGGCCCAAGACAGAATTCCACATCCGGCTCAGGGGCGGGTTTTAGTGTGAGTGGCAGTTGTTGTTACACCATCTGATTGCTGAGGAGCCAGAATGGCCACATTGCAGCTTGGTCTTCATCCCATCTAATCACTTCAAACCAATCAATCTCTCCCAGCCTTCATTGCGGCCTTAATATCCTTGTGAGACAGAGGAGGGGGACATCGAGGGGCTTACTCATCATCATTTCCCGCTGATGTTCCAGTTCAAACACATCCACCGTGTACGGGTGTGGACACCTCTCCTTGTTCCATGGTGGCTGGAAGGCGTGTCTTTGTGCGAGAGACATCCTCAGAGATAGCCAGAGGCTTAGGAGGAGGAGGGGCTATAATTGAATTGGGGGTGTCATTCATCAGATCACGCAGAGTCAACAACAGAGTGGTGCAGAGGATCGTGTGTGTGTGTGTGTGTGTGTGTGTGTGTGTGTGTGTGTCAGCCAGCTCAACAAAAAGGCTGTGGCAGGTCATTCTTCTAAAAGCGCAGCGGCAGATGAAAGAAAGAGAAGAGGCAGAAAAGAGCACTCGTTTATTTTGTCATTTTCCATTCTCCCCTTTGATCGTCAGAAAATCACCTCCCATTTGATTCTGGGAGACAAACAATTGCAGCACTTCCGTGTGTGTGTGTGTGTGTGTGTGTGTGTGTGTGTGTGAGTTCCGCCTAGTGTATTTGCCCATAGATTTTTCTATCAAAAGAGGTTTTGTGCTTATCTACCTTGTGGGAATCTTTAAACCTATCTTGCCTCTTCAAACACACACACACACACACACACACACACAGACACCAAATAGACTCATAATTATTCTAAACTACTTAACGGAGCCTCGGGAGGAAGGAATAGGTCTGAATATGAGGAGGTAAAAGGATCAAAGTACTGTGGTTTAGCTCACTATGTAAAGGGTCTTCTCACACGCTTTGAAGGCTGAATCGCGTCACACTTCTTTTAAGAATAGGTTATTACTGGTTAGGTCATCATGTGTTATGAAATCACGTTTCTTTAAAGATGTAATGAATGAATAAGTGCTATGAATTTAATGTTGGGTTCGAGACACCAGTATAGTGGTATATCATTATTAAACCGTTCAGACGGTGTATAGTGTTTACTTTATCCATCTCATGCTATCATTGTTTGCCTAAAATGGACGACCTCAAATATACGCAACTCCAACGGACCGGCCATTTCGTATGCATGTCCAACACACATCTCCCAAAAAAGACCCCGAACTCCCAACCAAAGAAAGGTCAGCGAGCGCAAGGCAGGCACAAATAAAGGTTTTTAGGACAGTATCAAGACCGTTCTGGAGACATTCCACATTACATCGAGCATCTGGAAGAAGATTGCACCGGACAGGCGTCCCGGGGAGATATCCGTGCTGGAAGGAGCTGCACGCCATCGTATGTAACTCCAACAGCACCGCAAGGAGGGAGAGAAAAGGGCTCGCCCACCACCAGCCACCAAATAATGGGGAATGCAGATCGGCCTCTATTATCTGCTGACCCACAAGAAGACGCCCCGTCAGAGAGGATTGCTATTATCTTCTAGAGCAGGGGTGTCCAAGCTTTTTTCTCCGAGGGCCACATACAGAAACATATAAGAAGGGCTGGGCCGCTCACGAGAGATGTTTTGCCTCATAAGTTCTGTTATAAGTTGGAAAAATCAATCCAATGTAGGTAAATTATTCTTGATACTTGAAAATGCTTTAAGAAAAAAACAGCCTACAGCCCAGCTCTCTCATTCCATAAAACAGATTGATTATAATACAAGGTAATCTGAAGGCTCTATTTCAAGGTTGTTATGTGTTATTGGGCTTCTTTTCTTATCAACTTAGATTTGCTAGAACATCTTTTCAACTTTAATTGACTGCATTTATTTGAAAATTGGGCTTCTTAACACATGAATACTGTGTCATATATTTGAACATATATATTTAAGAAGTACAATATAAGACAAGCAGAAGTTTTATTATACTTAAGTCATTATACTTTTTTTATTTGCTGAGTGAGGGCCGATTCAAAATGGTCCGCGGGCCGCATTTGACCCCCGGGCCGTAGTTTGGACACCCCTGGTCTAGAGTGACAGCTGATATGTGTGTGTATGTGTATCATGTCCGACTTGCCTATCCAGTCAAAAGATCTGAATTTCGCCCATTTCCAGCATTGGGCCAATAAGAACAGGAGTTGTTATTATTACTGTCATAATAACTATTTAAATGCACAGAAGGACAAGTATTATATTTTAAATAGATTTGAAAAAATGTGAATCTACCCTTTAACGTAGACCTTAGACTCCCAGACTGCTAAATACTGTATTTGTTAGACTTTTAAAGGTACTTATAATTTAGTTTTAAATTATATTTTTGAACACCTTTTATAACACCCTGCAGAAATGTGATGTGTCTATTTAAATAATACAGAGGTGCATGGTGTTCAGATGTGAAAGACCTGGCTCATAATACACTTATTATATTATAACCCCCTAAATAATAGTACGTAAAATGTGAAATTAGATTTTAGAAGCCTCCTGAAAAAACCTTTGTTTTTGTCTGTGAGCAATCCCACACTGATGATGATGCAATCTAAATTACACATTACATCAATGGTTCCCAAAGGCGAAACACCAAGAAGGAAATAAAGGCAATTAAATCAGAGACAGTAAAGTCATTGCTTCCCTGTTTGCTCAGTGTGCTTTGACTATTGACCATGGTTTAATGAGAATCTGGGGTAAAATAATCCCAAACCTGTAGAAATAACTAATATGGTAATACATAGACTAAACTCCAGCAGTTCCTAAAACACTGTTTAAACCCTTAGGTGCATTGTGTTCTTCATTCAGCATGGTACATGGTACAATGTCTTCTCCTGACAATCTAATCTGAAGCCTGTGAACTGCAGATATGTCTACTTCATTATTTATGGCATTAGACTTCAACATACTAGTTGTTTCATGTCAGGGTTTTCATTTGAAATGAATTGTAATCTTATAAATTCGATGTATTTCCGTGTTAACAGCCCGACTTATGGTGGCCTCCAGGCCCCAAGTAGACGTTATGAAATATAAATTAAAGGGGATTTGAAAAGTACTCTAAATTGTCGCATAATTGCTTTGACTGGTCATTTTAATTTCACAGGAATGTAATGAGCCTGTAAAGGTCCTTGCTCTTGCTTTATTTGATCATTATAGTTCATTCCAGATCAGCGATCTTAGTCAACTTGTTTTAAAGGGGCCTTTTTGGTTATTCCCTTTCCTGTGCTGTGTTATAGGTTTTGGTGCATGTAAATGGTCTTTGAAGGCTAAAATCCCAAAGTTCCCTCCAGAGGGAGTTTCTCCCTGTCACACCCCCCCCCCTGCCTAAAACACTGGTTGTAGTCATTTGTTTACTCTAAGTGCATGGTTGACCATAACAGAGCTGGCCAGCTAACCAATCAGAGCAGACTGGGCTCTGGTTTCAGACGGCGGGTGAAAAGAGGTGCTGCAGCACAGGCAGTATGAGACAAATAAAGAGCTGTTTCAACCTACAACTATATCGTATTAATATTATCAACAGTTTTTTTATTAGTCCAGTGTCATACATTTTTTGTCTTGCATTTGAAAATGGTCACTGGTATTGTTCCGTCATTTCATCGCCTTGCCTTCGGCACTGCAGTAAAGTATAAGAAAGATCGTCCTCAAATAACTCGGCGTGAGGCGAAACCTCTCTTTTGTAAATACTTGGTGTGTTTTTGTCTTGGGTGGTGTTGGGGGTGAGGGTGGTACGTTGATGCATGACTCAGTAAAGAGGGATGATAACGGGAGAAGAAAGGTAGAAGGAGCAGGGAAAGGATGAATGGATGAAGTGTGTGTTGTTAAGGTTAATGGATCTGTGATGCTGCTGATTGATGGCATGTGGTTGATGATGCAAGGGAAAGGAGGGGCAAGGCAAATGGGAGGGAGGGAGTAAAAAGGCAAAGTAAAGGGGGCCATTTATACTGGCGTTTAGAAACGTGGTCAAACTTACGGTGCAACAATTGGAAATTAGGAGCTCTAAAAGACAAATGGGATAGGAATACAAGATAGAAAAATTGCAAACATATGATGTAATGAAGAAGTATCTATATCAGGAGGCAAACATAAACGCTGAAGATGCAGCTTAAAGGTGGGGTAGGTACGTTTGAGAAACCGGCTCGAGATACACTTTTGCTTTGACAAAAAATCCATTAAAAGATCTGTGGAAGCCGTAGTACTGTAAAAAGCACGACCAATCATCTGAGCCGGCTAAAGTAACTGGATGGCCTACCTGCCTGTCAGCCTTCCATCGGGGCACAAACTCATCTTGTGCCCTCATTGGTCATGTGCACGTTCGTGTGTGTTGGAGGAGGGGCTCTGTGAGGAAGTGGCAGATTTTTTCCAGTTGTGTATTTTCAAATTTGAGCTGGTTTCTCCAAAATTACCTACCCACCTTTAAGTAATAAGCTTGCCCAGACAAACAGGGCTTATCCTTCTGGTGAGAAAACACTGATAAAACAACCAAACATATTCACAAATGTACAAAAATATAAAAATGGGTTAGGGTTATAAAATAACAATATAAGCTGTTTAACTGCTGTCTAACTCTATCATAACTTAGACTATACTGTGTGTATGTGTGTGTATGCGTTATGTAATCTGTCTTCACACAGTCCCAAGTTGTAATGTCAGTAATAAAGTTAATTGGGACTTTGATCCCCACAGCAAAAAAACATTTGTGTGTGTGTGTGTGTGTGTGTGTGTGTGTGTGTGTGTGTGTGTGTGTGTGTGTGTGTGTGTGTGTGTGTGTGTGTGTGTGTGTGTGTGTGTGTGTGTGTTTATGTGTGGTGTTGGCTGGTTTGTCTGGTTTCAAATAATGCTGAGACTCGAATTCACCACAAGGGAAATCTTGATCGAGAAAGAAACAAAAAGCTTAGCTTGTGATTTGTGCCTTCATGAGGTGTGTGTGTGTGTGTGTGTGTGTGTGTGTGTGTGTGTGTGTGTGTGTGTGTGTGTGTGTGTGTGTGTGTGTGTGTGTGTGTGTGTGTGTGTGTGTGTGTGTGTGTGTGTGTGTGTGTGTGTGTGTGTGTGTGTGTGCGCGCGTGTGTGCGTGTGCGTGCGTACGTGCGTATCAGGAACTCTTTCTATCCCAGTCTTTATGACATCATTCAACGATTGGATTTGTGTGTAATAAAAAGCCTATTTATTTGCATCTTAAATAATTTAAGAACACATACGTTAAACACTTCTGCTGTGCAAGAGGCAGTACACCAAGTTAGTGGAATTTATTTCACTAGTGACAGTTTATGCCAGAGATAATGGGAGCAGCTGAACTGCTGTGGCGACCAAAGACACAATAAATAAAGAAGTAATATAAGTCTGAACAAAACGGCACAGTTTCTCTTATCTACTCAGGCCATGGTAATAACGGGCTTATATTATAGAAAGTGGAACAAACAGCACTTTAATGTTCAGCTCCATGGAGTGTTAAATGACAGATTATGAAAAACAGTAACTAAATAGGTTTATATGTTCCCTCTGAATATATTGTTTTAAAAAAGTGCACATCATAAAAACAAATAATTGGACTGTTTTGCAATATTAAGGCCTTATCTGGAGAATTAACTTGCACTGAATGATAAGTGGTGACCATTGCATGTATGATATGTGTAATGTGTATTTGTAAAGCGCTTTGAGCATCTGGAAAAGCGCTATAATAAATGTAAGGAATTATTATTATTATTATTATAAATGCCAGCCAATGATATTGAGCTTCTGTAACCCTCACAGTGCGATTTCAAAGTGGAGGCCCTTGGTGTTTGTCAGTAATTAATAAAAGTAATTGCCAGTGAATGAGGCCATGTGCCTTCAGTCTGAGCATCTCAAGTGCTGCTGTTGTTGGAAGTATGACTTTGCTTCATTTCTACAATCATGAAGTCATTACAGAGAAAAGAAAACATAGGAAGAGAATCGGCACGAGCCAGGGATTGTTTTTCTCTGGTATGAGTGTGGAGTGGTTGAATGCTGTAGCTTCGTGGGCGCACTTCACCTCTCTGACCTGGAATCGCCCGGGGGCCCGAGATTTCCCCGCAGTCCAAATTGCATTTGTGGTGAATTAAAAAACAAACAGATTACAAGCTTTTTCATTTCATTTCTCCTTTGTGTCAAACCTCGACCATTTGATAAGAGAAGATACCATTTAATTGTATTGATGTCTGGGGAGAAATGCATTACAGAACATGTTGCAACAGCACAGAAACAAGCTAGAATAAGATAACAGATTAAGATTGATAGAATACAACAAGAAGACCCTTAAAAACATTAAAACCTATTTGTTAATTAGTTAATAGTTACAATAACATAGGAGTGAATTATTCAACATTGTTCTAATATGTGTTCAAAAGAAGTCCAGTAGTCTCGACCATATTATGTCAAATATATTGCACAGTAAGGATATTCATAAGTGTGCATAATTTAGATGTATAGATATATTAATACAGTATTGAACCATAATGATAAAGAAGACTATACACTTTGTAATATAAAGAAGTACATACAGTATAATTGTATATATTATGTATGAGAGACATATGCAATACCCTACAAGAATATGTAATATTATAAAGTATATGGAATATAAACTGAAAAGAGATGGCATGCAATATCATATTAAATGGGATGTACATGTTAAAGTCACTAGAGACGGAGTGTTTAGTGTGACACCCATGGGGGGATGGTGTGTGTGCGTGCGTGCGCGTGTGTGTGTGTGTGTGTGTGTGTGGCCTAGCATTACTATATTGGGGACCTAAATCTGTTTACACAGTCACGTGTGGGGACTCGGCTCCCTTATGGGGACAAAATGGAGGTCCCCATGAGGGGAATCATTAATTTTAGGGTGAAGACTTGATTAGGGTAATGGTAAGGGTAAGGGTTAGGGTTAGGCATGTGTTGGTTATGGTTAAGGTTAGGATAAGTCTCCAGGAAATGCATGTAAGTCAATGTAATGTTCCCTGAAGTGATGTATACATGGTGTGTGTGTGTGTGTGTGTGTGTGTGTGTGTGTGTGTGTGTGTGTGTGTGTGTGTGTGTGTGTGTGTGTGTGTGTGTGTGTGTGTGTGTGTGTGTGAGGATGTTGTTGATGCTAGCTTTTTTTATATGCATAAAGCTCCCTTTCTCATTCTTAGTCTGACTGAATGAACTGCTCATCTTCCACAGTACATTCGACCAAATAGGGTTAAACATTACGTACAAATATTCTTAGTTTGCATTTAGTTTTTTGATCTAAGACACTTCATGAAATGATCCTAACGCCCACCACGGTGTTATTACGTTGCCTTTGTGTTTTCGCAGGATCTTATTTGACAGCATCAGGTAATTTTTGTGAAGAATGGAGCAATAATTCATGTTCATGTCGTCACTGTCTGGGAACATATGTTTTTGATTGAAATGTTCACAGAAAAAGAGCCATTACATATGACCTTGCTCGTTGTGTGTAAGAAAACGTGCACTTTGTGGATGTGATGTGATTTTGTGAATCTGTTCAGGTTGTGTGAGTTCCACGCTAATATCACTTAGAGCTTTAAACCACACGGATTGACATGAACCGTCCCCGCGTCACCTCCAACACAGCGACAGACATTTTCCTTGTTCATGTTCCACAGTTCAAACATGGGATTCCATTAGCCTGTAAAAGTCCAATCTGTGTCATGAATCAATAAATAATGTGTTGTGCTTCCTAGTAAGTGACCTTTTTTACTCTTTATTCATTTAACCTTTGAACAAACAGTTGAGCCTCGTCTTTTCTCCCCTGTTCTTTCTCTTGAGCAACAATACATTGCCACATTATCTTCTCTTCATTATTGGCTATTCTCTTTAATAGCCATCCAGTGGTACAACACAATGAATTCAAGATGTTCTGGTTATATAAGTCTATCACTTACATAAGAGATAATGTCCCATGGCTGGGACTCCAACTGTTTGTTTAACAAAGTGATATCTAACTCACAAAGTTGCCTCAAGAAAGATATTCCCTAGCATGCAATATGGACCACACAGATCATTGTTTTCCACTCATGTAGACCATTAAAAACTCCCTGGAATATCATCCTTCTGGCAGTGTGTGAGATAGCCTGGGGAAGCATGTCGTGTCTGGCAGGAACAGCCTTGTTTCCGCATGTGTCCTGCTTTACGTGTCCTTGAGCAACATGCCGAGGCCGAGCTACCTGCCTGCTCCAGTTTCTGTGCGTGAGAGCCTCAGCTAAATCACTCAACTGCTCTAAAAGCGAAAGTGAGTACAGTGTGAGTGTTTTCCCCCCGCTTTTCTCTGTATGCGTGTATTGTCTTGATGACTAAATCTCTCATGCAGGCATAATAGTTACAGTGGAGTTC
Source organism: Pseudochaenichthys georgianus (assembly GCF_902827115.2). Classification (NCBI taxonomy): domain Eukaryota; kingdom Metazoa; phylum Chordata; class Actinopteri; order Perciformes; family Channichthyidae; genus Pseudochaenichthys; species Pseudochaenichthys georgianus. The sequence goes on from NC_047510.2 coordinate 28,761,635, forward strand.
TGCTCACCAAAAAAATAATGAAGATGTGTTTTTTTTTTTCAATCTCTGCTGGGGATGAAGAGAACAGAGGGAGAAAAGAGCCCATGGGCACAAGCAACAAACACGCAACAACAACCAAATGTAGGCTAGCATCTGTGATTGTGTGTTTATGTTCACTTTCAAGGCAGATTTTGACCAAGATGAACTACAGCTGTGCCTCATGCACATTACATTAAATTAAAGTTTGACCAGGGTTTTTGGACTCTCTTAACCCATCTGTCTTTTGTGTTGTAACAGGATTTAGCGTATCCGTTGCTTCCTATCCTGAACATGACCTATCAGTTTTAGGCATCTCCATAAAGGGCCCCATAAATCATCGCAAGTGTCTATACTGTGACTGCAGGTTATTAATTGCTATGGTCTTTGAGCCAAGCCGAATTTGCAAGTACTAGAATGAGTAAAGAGTGAACTGGAATGTTCTACTGCAACACTCCCCCCACACACACACACACACACACACACACACACACACACACACACACACACACACACACACACACACACACACACACACACACACACACACACACACACACCCACACCACACACACACACACACACACACACACACACACACACACCAATGAAGGCTCGATAATCAGCTATATATATATATATATATAATCAGCATATAGGCAGGGCAGGGGTAAAGTGCTATTTTTTATGAGTGGGGAGCAGACCTCACCTCCTCTTGGGGGGTCCGGGGGGATGCTCCCCCGGGAAGATGTTTTTTTAAATATTGAAGTTGAAAGCATCAATCTGGTGCACTTTGAGAGCAACATGAAGAGATCTATGGATACATCTCTCAACACCCAGATGAAACAGAACTGTAAACAGATTCTCTTTTTCTTTATGGATATTTTACAAATCACTCCCCTTTTATACTCTATTCTTGTTTTACTGCAATAAAGTATTTCATACCTCTTTTTCATTTATTCTCTTCTTTTTTTATAACTATAATGATCATATGAAGGTGTGCCTCGGAAATAATCTTTTGAATAATTTGTGACCAAACCGTTTGAGACCCACTGAGATAACTTATGCTATGTTCACACCAAACGCGATGCGAATATTCGCTTCGCTCTAATCGCTCGAGTTTCACCGCGGCTGCCAGCTGTGTTTACTCGCATCATTCAAACAAGACGCGCTGGCTCGGGAGCTACAACTACAATAAAATGAACATATTTTACCGTGATTAAATTGTTATACACGTTTCTAAATGATGCCGACGTAACAACTGATACCGGTTAGTAAAAACCATGAATTAATGCTTTGACAAATCTGCAGACAGACGGCAGGCGGAAAACCCTTTTAAAATGCGTGTTTCCTGAATGGAGATTGGGTCGACCAGGCTAAGCTAACGTTGTATATGCTCACTCCACACTCACAATAACGGCCTACAGACATAAATAAACCAGCGACTGTATTCGCCATGACACAGACAGTCTGTGGTTTGTACTTGTTTCACTTTTGTCCAGTTTCTGAACAGATATGAGGAGCTGTGATCTCTGTGTGCTAACTGCTAACGGCTGATGTTTTCTGGTTAAACGTCAGTGGCAGGCTGAGATTCTCACCGCTGATTGGCTTCCGCGAAAACGCGTCACGTGAATTTGACGATGGAGTTGAAAAAATTGAACTCTCGCATTTCACGCGGCACAGTTCAATCGCGTGATTCGCGCCGCGTCCACCACTCCATGCTCGCCGTCGGAGCGAATTCGCGTCTGTCCGCGTCTCTGCATTGACTTTACATGTAATCGTGCCGCCCCCAAACCGCATCGCGTCCGGTGTGAACGCAGCATAAGAACCATTTATAAACCAGTTCTAACAGTTCAACACAGGCTCACTATTTGGCAAGATGACTAAGCCATTACATTGGCTACTGTAGCTTACTTTGTCTTCTTCATCAGCCAACATCCTTGGTATCTGTTGTTCACCAAGTTGATTCTCCCCCCATCCATCTTGATGTTACTTGGCATCTCTTTATGACCATTTATTTATGAGTTGGTAACATTAGTAGCTGCCAAAAGGGAGCCTTATTGTAAAGTGTAAAACACATTCCCATTTATGAATGAGTTACTACCATTTATAATAAGGCTTGGCAGTACAGATACATGTGGGCTCACTATTTGGCAAGCAACCGGTCACAGTTGCCCTGTTTATCTGATGTCTTATAAAAGCTTATTAAGGATTTATAAAGTGTTCACAACCTAATTAATAAATTAATTACAAACTATTCGTAAACCCTTTATAAGGGTAGTCTTGTTGTAAAGTGGTACCACATAACCTTGAAAAAATAAACAGCAAATGGCATTCACTCTGTATGTTTTGCAAAGGGCAGTATTTCTTTGAAAATATATATTTTATAGTTTTTAGCATCATAGCTATAGCCTAGCTGTTTTCAATGAGCCCACCACCATGGCAGTTAAATGTAACTTAAAGATAACTCTGTTTGGGGGTTGGGGCGAGTTCACCAATTACAGCAGAGAAGACTGAATTCAGTAGACAGCAGTGAGAGTTATTTTTTAGCATCCCCTGCCGTCCCCGTTGCGACACCTTAAACACACTATCCAAACATTGGCATGAACGGGAGGATTTCAACACCTGATGTGAATAAAGCCTCACATTAGCTAGAAGCACATAAACTAGCTTAGACATGACATCAGGACGTAAACTCTTTGTTGAAATTGAAACTCACATCATGGTTCCTTGAATCCGTTTGCCTAGCACATCGTTCACCTTTGTATTGGATTGACCCTGCGGGAAGCTGCACCAAAGAGCAGGTGGTAACATGTGAATGTCCTTATAACTATGCTTACAGTAGCTTATGGTTCCCATCCCATCACATTGCCTTTGCAAATGCTGATAAACGAGCACGCTGGAGCTAGAGGCTAATTGTGCATCAGGCTAATTACTTGTTGCTAAACTTGTAGCTCATTCAGATCGTTAAAACTGTGTGGATCTGTATGTATGTGTGCGTGTGTGTATGGGCGCAGTGCAGGCGTGCAGCTATGTGAGCACTCGTGTTTGATAAAAAATATCTAGCTTGATTGCGGTATACCACAGGGAGACTGAGGTGTTAATTAACTGAGTGTGTGTGTGTGTGTGTGTGTGTGTGTGTGTGTGTGTGTGTGTGTGTGTGTGTGTGTGTGTGTGTGTGTGTGTGTGTGTGTGTGTGTTGCTGTAAAATGCTTGAATTTGATTGATTGTGCCTGAATGACACAATCAAAGAGCGCCTGCTGTGGATCAGTCTGTCTCGACAGGATGCCACACACACACACACACACACACACACACACACACACACCGAACAAATATAGTGCAACAGCAGAGAATGTAAATCAAAAGTGTTCTGGGAACCATATGGTTAATTATGATATTTCACTTCATAATATGTGGACGGATTGAGATCGATGTTAGAATCCGTGTGTGTGTGTGTGTGTGTGTGTGTGTGTGTGTGTGTGTGTGTGTGTGTGTGTGTGTGTGTGTGTGTGCACGTGCATGGGTGTGTGTGCACGTGCATGTGTGTGTTTGAGATGGTTTGACTGTGGCACTCAATCTCACCTAACCACATGGTAGCCAGTGATACATAGGCAGATGAACCAGGCAAGATGAGAGCGGCAGATGATGGAGCTTACAGGTAGTCATGTGCACACATTTTTTGTGTGTGTATGTGCGTGTGTATGTGTGTGTGTGTCATCCCTGCTGACTTAAGCAAATGCGAAGTAGAATTATGTGAGGAGACTTATTTGGGTATCTGGGACAGCCATTCAGATCTTTTGCCTGCTGACTGACACACACACACACACACACACACACACACACACACACACACACACACACACACACACACACACACACACACACACACACACACACACACACACACACACACACACACACACACACACACACACACACACACACACACACACACAACTCAACTTCATCTTCCCTCCGTCCTTTTACTTCAGTCCTTATCTCTCGTGCCTCGCTGTCCTCTCCTACCTCTGTGATGTATAGATTAACATGAGCCATCTGGGCACCGCCAGCTCTCCAGTGATGCAGTATGACCAGTGTTTTTTATTTCTGTCTGTTAGCATACAAAAACATTTATTCTCACCATTTCACAGCCCACTGATGGCAAAGACTGTCAAGTAGAAATGACACAACTAATATTCTGACAAGCTAACACAAATGTGAATCTGTGCCAAAGATATGTGCTTGGAAAGGAATCAGTAAGCACGTAGGCAGGTGCTATATTATTTCTTAGATATGTTTCTGTTCTCGACCACTTATACATGTCTATGTTTCATGTTCTGGACATTCTTTCGTGTAACATCTGGAAAACGTGGACACATTTTTAAAGACTCTCAAAGGACATGACAAATCCAGAATAATTCCCTTACACTGCAAGACAAAATCAATAATCATATATTAATAAATGCATCAATGCAAACAAATGAAACCACATTGAATACGATTATAAAAAAGGCTTGCAATAAAATGAAACAACATTTAAAATGAAATTAAAAGACAAATAAAAACATTTTGATAAAAATGCGTTTCTAGAAAGGGTTTAAAAGAAGGTATTGTTTTTTTCCGTTTGGCACGCCCTAACATAAATAATCCAATATTGCATTATTTTACTTTCCACGTTGTCACATTTATGGATATAAAAGCCTTGGATTGTCTGTTCTGGGTATCTGTAGAAACGTGGCAGTCTAACATGGCAGAAGCTGTGGGACAGATAAACATAACTTTAGAAATAAAGTCATGAATTTAGAATTATCAAAAATATTCCTCTCTTAAAAAAAAAAAAAAAGGCCAGAATCACTTACTATTTACAAATAAGATAAGATAAGATATGACTTTATTGATCCCAATCTGGGAAATCAAGAGAAACACAGGTTATTCGGCGTTTGCACTAATAAGTGAGCCTTATCAATCCCTATCGTGTTCACATTACCCTTTTTTCAGATTCATTAGCATACAATTTACATCTGTCTTTGGCACTGTCATACTGTATAATACAACGCTCACCGTACAGAGCACTACCTAGTACCTACTGTTCAAACACAATACACTCAATCAGAAGCATTCAACTAAAGGTAACCTCCAGTAGTTTGACAGTTGAACCAAAATCGTTTTTGATGAATCTTTTGATTAATTCCAAGTTGTGCGCTATACAAATTCTCCCTTCCTTGTGATGAGAAATGGTAGAAACAAGGTACCGCCTCCAACGTATCAAGTAAATATGCACTTTGCTCGCACTTAACTAAGTCTTCAGGAGTCTTTTAGCAAGTCTGTGTTGCTGTCAGTCTGTTTTTAAAACTATTACCCTGCTTGTCTTCACTACTCCTCCTTTGTTACCCACACATCTTGTCTTTCTCCCTTGTAGATGATTTCATAACATCCCTTCTTTACACACACACACACACACACACACACACACACACGTAGAGTTGTTGTTAGCCCAGATAAAAATGCTTAGCCGTGCTTGGTCGGTCCCGTTATATAACACCATCACACTGCCTCACCATGATGGCACCCCTGGATGTGGATTTGTCTGTATCTATAAGCATGCCTCTAGATGTGTGTGTGTGTGTGTGTGTGTGTGTGTGTGTGTGTGTGTGTGTGTGTGTGTGTGTGTGTGTGTGTGTGTGTGTGTGTGTGTGTGTGTGTGAGACCAAGCGATGATAACCCATTGTATAATTTTCTCGCTATGTTTCTTGCAAGTGTGTCACAGTTGTTCTATCACCATTCTTGCTGCAGATGTGTCTGTGTGTTGGCACGTGTGCCTGTGTGCCCATGCTTCAAATGTTTGAAAAAATAAGCATGAATTGAAGTAATCCACTAATTAAATGAACACATTAAGTAGATTTGGTCTAAAAACCACCATCCCCTCAACTTGGCCCTCATCAAAACACAGCATCTCTATCACGTCCAGAGGCAGTGTTGTGTAACTGACTCTGACCCCTGACCTCAATGTGAAAGGAGGAAGTAAATATACAAATTTGCTTTGGGCATCAACAAGATATCCCTCATCATCAAGCCAAGCAACTGTTATGTCGCCAACATTCATAAAATCCACGCCAAAGACACTGACTTGTTTCCAAAATGTATGAAGTCAGGATTTGTATTTGAAACCACGTTTATTTCCTTGTATTCAATTTCTAAAACCTATTTTGGAAGACTCATTCTAAAATGAGGAGGATGAACCAGTTATGCCACACAATCTCCAGAACTCTTGAATGTGGACACAAACGTGCATGTGTGTGTACGTGAGGTTTTTTGCAAGCTAGATTTGTGTATCTTTCTTCTTTTTTTAAAGAGGGTCCCTGCCTGCAGGATGTGTCTCAGTGCTTTAGTCTCCACCGTTGCCCACTCTCTTAAATAGATCAGGTACATGAATATCATCGGACACATGGAGGGAGAACAGGATAGGAAGCAAGAGCAAAACAAGTCGTGATAGTAAAATGATTTTCACGAAGCATCTATTATGTTGCCTCTTCTTCCTTTGAGTGCAGCTTTTGAAAAGTATTAAAGGGCGCCTGAAGAGCGATGGAAGAACATCAGCAGCTTTTAAGAGTGGGTAATGTAGAATAAATGTGGATCATAACGTAAACTTGGATGAATCTCAACCACCTACCCAATTGACCGCGTTGCCGTCTTTACAGTTGAATTGAAATGGAGCAGAATCAGATGTGTCACTGTTAAAACTGCAATGAAGAGCAGAGATGGCAAAAGTACACACATCCTTTACTGAAGTAGAAGTACAGATACTCTGGTAAAAGTAAAAAGTACCCATAACTACCATCTGTTTTAAAGAGTACCTGACCTCCCTTTATAGTAATAGAACAATAATATCATTGTTAGCTAATGCATGTTTCCATGCTGAACAACGGCAACATGACAACGTTTCCATTGGTCCCTGTTCTTTAGAGAAGACCAGGAAATGTTCAAATCAATTCAAGGAACGCAATGACTCTAAATAATAATGATTACGCCACCAAACACACACATTCAAACTAAAGCCTGTTTGGAAAATGTAAGAAGTAAAAGTAAAAAGTCGTCATAAAAATAAGTAGTGGCGTGAAGTACTGATACCAGAAAAATGTATTTAAAGGTGGGGTATGTAATTTATTTCAGAAACACTTTGTTATATTCCATGGAATGCTCTTAACATCCCGATAGCAATGAATATATTAAATGCTTTGAGAATAAGTACATAAAAAACTCGAGCTGGTTTCTCCAAAATGACCTACCCCACCTTTAAGTACAGTGACAAAGTATGTGTACTCCGCTACTTCCCACCTCTGATGAAGAGTCACACACAAGTGAGGAAATATGCTTTAAGCAGGTATTGCACATCCTGCAAGTGAAGTGAAGAGTTCCTTTACAGATTGGCGTTGTTACCCCGGTGGACACGTCTGATCCCCGAGCGTCCCACACTTTCCCCTCTATGGGAAATGTAACGCAAAGGGAGAGACATAATAAATGTGCGAGGGGAAAGTGTCAGGAAGTGAAGGTGTGTGAGGTTTTCCGTTTGTTGTGTGTGTCAGTGTGTGAGTGATGGATAACAACGTTATCATCGCAGCTGTGTCCTCCTCCTTGTGTCTTGTTACCGAGCAAACACCAGTCATTACATCACACACACACTTCTTTCTACCATTTGTAGATTTCCTCCTTCACTTCCAGCTTGTTTATCCGTCATGCATTTCTATAATTGGGTTGGACTGGGTCATAACCGAAAGAACGAGATCGCGGATACAAGCGGCCGAGATGGGTTTTCTCCGCCGGGTGGCTGGTGTCTCCCTTAGGGATAAGGTGAGAAGTTCGGTCATCAGGGAGGGACTCGGAGTTGAGCCGCTCCTCCTTCGCGTCGAAAGAAGCCAGTTGAGGTGGTTCGGGCACCTAGTTAGGATGCCACCTGGGCACCTCCCTAGGGAGGTGTTCCAGGCACGTCCAGCTGGGAAGAGACCAAGGGGTAGACCTAGGACCAGGTGGAGGGATTATATCTCTTCGCTGGCCTGGGAGCGCCTTGGGATCCCCCAGTCAGAGCTGGTTGATGTCGCCAGGGAAAAGGAAGTTTGGGGCTCTCTGCTGGAACTGCTACCCCCGCGACCCGACCACGGATAAGCGGGAGAAGATGGATGGATGGATGGGTTGGACTGGTGTGTTACATTTCAATTAAATTCAAATAGCTTTATTAGTATGACCACAATGACATTCAGTATTGCCTAAGCTTTGTACAATTGTGACATTGAACAAATGCAAATGTTAAATGAACAAATGCAAATGAAAGAGAGGATAAAGTACTTGTCTTATAGGTGTCATATTTGGCAGACCCCAAAGTAAACAACCCTGACAAAGAAAAATCAGGAAGCAGACATTGATTTTTATCTGTAATTAAACTTACAAATGTGTGAAACTATAAGTAGTAAGATTGATCACCCTTTATGGACGAAACAATGAGAAGATGAGCAACAATATTAATGTATGTTCTACGCTTTACTGATATTACTTAGAATTTACAGGGTTTGTGTATGTGTACACTGCAGCAATGTTTTTTAGCCAACATGCTATTGAGGAATTGTCCATTGGCTTGGACACTAATGTCCTTTATTAAAAACGTTATTGTAAAGGCACAATGCCTAGTGACTTTCCGTATAAACAACACTCAAAGTTGAATTTCCCCTGTGGTAGACTACACTACCCAGCGAGTTTAGCCATCTTGAGTCTATAGCTAGCTAATAGCTATAGCATTTGTGTCCAGACAGACATTTTACAGGGGCTTCCCAAGCTTTGTTTACTCAGACGATAACGGTACGTCCACACAGCAGCTTCAGAAGAAACTTCCACCGCTTCCACCGCTGCTCTGCCCATTGACTTTGAATGGGGATGACGTCACTTTGCCTCGCTTTTCCCCGAACTGCATTGTGAGCGAAGCGAAGATTTCCAGGATCTCCAGGCTTCAAAAGTTGAGCAATGTTCAACTTTTGAAGCTGAGCTGGAAGCGCCAGCCAATCAAACACGTTTATGCAAATCTGACAGTAGAAGCGCTCGCCAATCAAACCGCGTGTAAGCTGGGCGAACCAGACCGCAGTTCATTTCCTCATATTCCAAACGAGAAATTACAGTAGCAAATCACCCGGTTCTTTACGACCAGAACTATTAATGGGATACAAACCGGAGGAACCAGGCATGGAGGGAGGTGGCAGAGACAGTGGGTGAAACTGGTAGGTTTTCGCCTGTTTGGGGAGTATATATATATATATATATATATATATATATATATATATATTGCTCGCATAAAATCCCCGGGGTTTTTTGCTTTGTATGTCGGGGGCGGGAGATTCATGTGATTTGTTGTTGGTCGCATTGCTCGCAAAAAATCCCCAAGCTGTCAGACACACCCAGCTCCAAGATTTTAGATTTTTGAAAAGCTGCTGTGTGGACGTACCGTAACGGAGCGTCCACACTACAGCTTCAAAAATAGCTTGGAGCTGGGCGTGTCTGGAGCTTGGGGATTTTTCAGCAACGACCAACAACAATCACGTGAATCTCCCGCCCCCGACATACAAAGCAAAAACCCCGGGGATTTTACGCGAGCAATATTATATATATATATTGCTCGCATAAAATCCCCGGGGTTTTTTGCTTTGTATGTCGGGGGCGGGAGATTCATGTGATTGGTTGTTGGTCGTGTTGCTTGAATAAAATCCCCAAGCTGTCAGACACACCCAGCTCCAAGATTTTAGATTTTTGAAAAGCTGCTGTGTGGACGTACCGTAACGGAGCGTCCACACTACAGCTTCAAAAATAGCTTGGAGCTGGGCGTGTCTGGAGCTTGGGGATTTTATTCAAGCAACACGACCAACAACCAATCACATGAATCTCCCGCCCCCGACATACAAAGCAAAAACCCCCGGGGATTTTATGCGAGCAATATATATATAAACTCCCCAAACAGGCGAAAACCTACCAGTTTCCCCCACTGTCTCTGCCACCTCCCTCCATGCCTGGTTCCTCCGGTTTGTATCCCGGTAGGTGAAGAGGGTCTGGTCATACAAAACCGGGTGATTTGCTACGGCGATAGTTAGTTTCTCCTCCGACTTTTTTTGAAATATAGAAATGAACGGCGGGATATCTCTCCCAGTTTAGACGCGGTTTGATTGGCTACGGCTTCAGCTGTCAGATTTTGGGAAACGGGATTTGATTGGCTGGCGCTGGCTACTCCGGCGTCTCAGGCGACAGAAGTTGAACATTGTTCAACTTCTGTCGCCGGAGACACCTGAGACGGACCGCTCTGCTACCCACAATTCAGTTCGGCGAAAAAGCGCGGCTACGTGACGTCACCCCATTGAAAGTGAATGGGCAGATTGGAGCTTTCGACGCTGTAGTGTAGACGGGCCGTAAGAGTATCAGCCAGAGCATGACAGAGGTTAGTTACAGCTGGAGTCCGCGGCAGAGCAAGAGGGCACTGAAACATCCCAAATCATCCCAAACAGTCAAATTAAGGTACATTAAAACAAATTCAGGGTAAGCAGGGTCAGTGAAGAAACAGACGTCGCCACACACTTCCTGGTGGTAATAAGTGATGATTGTACTCAATACATTGTTCTTTAAGAATATCCCACTCATATTGCCTTGAACTTACAGCAGTACTGAATTGGAACCATTTGACTAGACTAGAGTATGATGAAAATACCATTAAACAGTACCAAGCTTGCCGCCACTTGCAAGTTGTGTTTCAAAAGAATGAATGAGAGTAAACTGCTGTCAGCCAGAGCATGACAGCGGTTAGTTACAGCTGGAGTCCGAGGCAGAGCAAGAGGGCACTGAAACATCCCAAACATATTGAATTTAAGTCTATTGTTCTTTCGTTTTGCCTTTAATGTATAGCAGTACTGAGTTGGAACAACTTAACAAGAGTATGATGAAAATAAAATGAAACCAAGCTTGCCGCCACTTGGAAGTTGTTTTTCAAAGGAATGAATGAGAGTAAATTGCTTCTTCTGAGGGGAGAACAACGATTCCTTTAATCTGCTGCTGCTATTACTTTTTTAATCATCTTTCACTGTATCTCCAATTGTACATTAGGAGGAAAAGCCTTCAGGGCAGTTGGCGCAAACTCATAAAACCCCTTGTATTATTATCCTTTTAAACCTACAAATTAAATGGAAGTTTTGAAAAAATGATTCTTGCAACCAAAAAGGCATGTTGAGTGGAGAACAAGGGAGTGGGGTGGGGGGGGAAGATTTAAAATGAAAGTGCTGGAAGAGAAAAGGCACAGTCAAAGAAAAGGAAAAGACAAAATGGTAAAGAAAGAGGATAATAATATAAGAGAACATCCATTGCCCTGGACTGTAGGTTTTTTTCTCCAGTTTTGGGGCAAACATTGCTACTTGAGCTCTCGGGAATGTCCTTAACTGTTCCCCATCTCCACTCTAATATTTGGGGAAGTTATCTTCACTGTCTCCTCTCAAAACGAACCCTACGGACATGCAAGAGATATTGGAAAAGGAAGATAAAAGCATCTGTATTGCTGTAAGTGCTGAAATATGAATAATATATAAAATATATACAGTATAATGTCCAGTGGTGGAATTCAATGAATTTCATTTACTCTGAACTTAGTCTTATACTCGTATTTACCTTTTATACGTTTACTCCATACATTTGAAAAGCAAGTATTGTCCTTTTTACTCCCACTTCCTACTGAGAGTCTAAAATACCTAACCGATTCAGATTATTAGCTAATACAAAATATAAATCGACACATACATTTTGACAAATAATTATACGTTTAAATATCTAGCAGCAGTATATAATAAGTTATTACAATTAGCTCCACTTGTCCTATCTGTGACATTCATGCATAGAACATTATAATCCAGAAATGTAATCTCTCAATGGGCCATTCTTTTGTAATGTAGGATTTGTGACAGAGTATTTAACAAGTCAGTGTTGTTACTTTACCTTAAGTATAATACTTTAGTATAAAAGATGCCATCTTATGCTAATTTTCAGGTTGATATTTGTATTTTGTGTCTCTACTGAAACATGTCTCCACGCTTTAATGTTCAAAAAGCTTTATTTCTCTCATACTGCCTGTGCTGCAGCACCTCTTTTCACCCTCTGTCTGAAACCAGAGCCCAGTCTGCTCGGATTGGTTAGCTGGAAGGCTCTGTTGTGATTGGTTAACCGCTTAGAGACGTCCCACCACTTAGCCTATCACGTACAATGTGTTGGAGCGCTACCCAATTGAAGCACGAGTGTTACATAGTGATGTCATTATGCTACAGGAGTAAACAAATGGAGGCGTTTTAAAGGTTACATATTATGCAAAATCCACTTTTTCATGTCTTTTCTACATCAACATGTGTCCCCTCTGTATAAAGAGACTCTGAAAGTTTCAGGAAAAAAGATTCTCTCTCTCTTTTTGACCTGATCCATTTCTATAAAAACCTGTCTGAAAATGAGCTGATCAGATTTCGGTCACTTTGTGATGTCATAACGATGTGTTGTCTTGTGTAATTAGCCAATCAGCAACCAAGGTAACCCCCCCCCCCTTATCACCTGAATCTCCTCCTAGAGCAGCATTGTGTTCTTTGTAACCAAATGTCTCTCAGAGGGGCGTGGGGAGGGGCTCCTTATTTTCATCTAAAGTCACAGACAGAGAATCAGCACTTTGGAAACAGGGCTGAAACAGAGGGGATTATGGGTAATGCTGCAATGATCTGTTTGGTGTTTGGAGCCAAACACTTCAGAGACAGGTTTTGTATATATCTGAGACCTGTAACATATTGATGAAAAACAGTTTATTAGGGGACCTTTAAAGCAGTTTGGAGAAACTCCCTCTGGTAGGAACTTCGGGACTTTTGCCTTTGCAGACCATTTACATGCACACAAACCTATAAAACACTACAGGAAATGGAAAACCTAAAGAGCAGAATTAGGCCCCTTTCATTTTCATAAGCAGTTATGCAATGAGGTTTCATCACAGCGATGATCTGCACCACCATATTTCAGAATATGTAACACTCCTACGTTCAGCCTGTGAGCAGACACTGCTGTGATATAAAGGTCTAAAACATCTACCTCATTACAGCTTTATGACCCAGGACCCCCTGTCCCATCTGCCAGTTACTAAATCAATGTGGAATTTCAGCATCTATAATTCATTTAGGTTTGGAAAGATGTGATCAGACTGAGGTCAAATGTCCATACTTCAGCTTCAGCGGAATTAGACCCGGGAAATTCACAGAGGTGTGCCAGAAGCTAAATCCTTATAAAACATGTTGTCTTCCATTTTACTGAGCCATGACTCTCTACGCTGCATTAAAGAGGGTTATTCTCTATAATGTGCTGCTATATCTGTTTTTAAATTAAAAATCCTGTCAAACAGCATTCATCCTGCATCTAAAAATAAATAAATGAGGTGTGTATTACTTATTCTAACGCGCTTCATCCTAGCTAATTGTTATGTTTGGTTAAAGATTTCCACAAATGTGATGATTACCTTTGACATACCCTCTAGGGCAGTGGTTCCCAAACGGTGTGCCGCGGCACACTGGTGTGCCGTGAGTCAAGTCCGGGTGTGCCGTGGGATTTTGTGACAACTATACGTTATTATTGCAATATACAACTACACAAAAATAATTATTTAATTTACTATATCAGTACTTTGTAGGTTTATATGTACGTAATCTGCGCGACTTGCGCGTCCACATCTCATGGCTGAGTCAGCGATAACTTTCGAGGGGTGGAGCTATGCCCATTATTTTTGAGTTCGTCCGAAGAATAGACAGGAATGTGACGGTGAGGTGCAAACTGTGTCCAGGCCAGAAGCTGTTATCCACTGCTGTAAACACCACGTCAAACCTCAACAAGCACCTGCAAAGAACACATGCTAAGGTGAAGCTACCGCACACGCTATTTGTTGTTTGTTTATATCACAGTCTGTTCTTCTTCTCTGTCTTCCGGTTGTTGCCTGTTTTGAATGACAAATACACACTACCGCCGCCTGCTGGTAAGGAGAGTTATTGCCACTCACGCATGCGCAGTTCGTACGTGCTCGGCGAGTAAAGTAACGAGTTACTTTATGTAGATAGTAACAAAGTAGTGTAATATATTACTTTTTTAAAAAGTAATATGGAATATATTAAAAAAAATTAGTAACGACCCCATCTCTGGAGTTGGCATTCTCTACTCTGATTTACATGAAGAACAACAGGAGGTCACGGCTCTCTGTTGAACAGGACTTGCGAGTGGCCCTCTCCTCAGTGCCACCAAGGATTAAAAAAATCTGCGCGCCCCGACAGGCACATGTATCTCACTAATTTGTAAATCGGCAAAATATTTACAATAGCACATGTTTCAATGCTGAAATGTTACATTTATAATGTGTAGTTCAGGACCATGGACAATGCAGCTTCCTTGCATTGACAGTTCTCTGTGCTGAATTTCCTTTGCCTCCTTTTTAATGTTGTGACCTGTCTGGTTTAAATGAGTATGTTGCTGCTTTGATGAAGCCTAATTTGATACAGTTTCAAATTAATTTCTGAAATATTTCGTTAATAAATATTTCATGAGTAATATAGTTCAATCAGGAGAGACATGATGTATGGAATACATATTTATTATCGGTCACATTATATCAATGAAACATAATGATGACAGTTCATCACAAATGAATGAATGTTGTTTTGGCGATTAGGCCCAGGTTTTAGTAGGATATCAATCGGGAAGGGAAGAACCGTTTCCGATGAACCCCCAAAAGAATGAAGTATGAAGTACTGAATGTGAATAATCTTACCTTGTGGGATGCAGCGGAAATCTATGGATGGAAAGGAGAGGTTAATACATGTGAGGATTTAAGCGACTGATGCCTCCCGGGCATCCTTCCTGGACGTACAGGGCTTCCCGGCCGTACGGGGCATCCCGGACAGACGGGGCATCCCGGATGGGGCTTCCTGGACATACAGGGCGTCCCGGACGTACGGGGCATCCCGGGTGAGCGGGGACTACCCGGACGCACCGAGCGACCCGACCAGTGCCCCGGGTGCCCGGAACGTGCGAGGCTTTCCGAATGTGCGGGGTAACCTGACTTTAGCAGGGAAACATTATACGGACCGGAGGTTTCACGACCCGGACATACGGGGCTTCCTGGCCGTACAGGGCATCCTGGATCGTACAGGGCATCCACACAGGGCTTCCCGGACGTACGGGGCATCCTGGCCGTACAGGGCGTCCCGGACGTACGGGGCATCCCGGGTGAGCGGGGACTACCCGGACGCACCGAGCGACCCGACCAGTGCCCCGGGTGCCCGGAACGTGCAAGGCTTTCCGAATGTGCGGGGTAACCTGACTTTAGCAGGGAAACATTATACGGACCGGAGGTTTCACGACCCGGACATACGGGGCTTCCTGGCCGTACAGGGCATCCTGGATCGTACAGGGCATCCACACAGGGCTTCCCGGACGTACGGGGCATCCTGGCCGTACAGGGCGTCCCGGACGTACGGGGCATCCCGGGTGAGCGGGGACTACCCGGACGCACCGAGCGACCCGACCAGTGCCCCGGGTGCCCGGAACGTGCGAGGCTTCCCGAACCTTTTCTCTTGCGGGGCAACCTGCTTTAGCAGGGACACGTTATACAGACCCGAAGGTTTTACAACCTGGACATACAGGTTTAAATATGCAGAAATAAACATGAGCCGTGGGGCGACATGCGTGCTGACATACTAAGAACCACCACCAGTTATATGCATACGTACCAATTTGTTTAAGGTTGGAGAGACCTTTGGATAGCCAGCACGGCTTGAGGATGAGTTTGACTGACTGGTTTGTGAACAGGCTGGGAAAGCCGGGATCGGAACAGCGAACGTTAAACTGAATTCCCGCTAAGAGGCCCCGGATGTATTGAGGTTTGAGGTGGCGATCAGTGGCGCAGTAGCACATGAAGGCACACACGGTGGAGATGAGAACAGTTTTAAGTGTGAAGCCTACGGAAAGCAAAACGTCGCAAACGTTCTCCAAGCGAATCATATGTTTTGAGGGTGGACGCGCTAAGCCCTTCCTCATAAACCTGCTGATTCGAGGTGCCTTTCTAGGGGGCTTCTATTTAAGAGAGAGAGAGAGGAGATGCAGGGGAGGAATCCTGACGGGTTGAGCGCTGGCTCCTGGGCAGAGGTTCCGGAACGTCTTGTGGGCTGACTGCGGTGATCTATGGATGAAATGAGAGATTAACATGTGGATTAAACAATCTGCCGGAATCACTGCCGGGCTTACTGTACATCATAAGATGCTGACCCGAAGGTCGACGGCCGGAATCAGCGCCGGACTTACGAGAACATTACCACTAAACGACGCCGGAATCGCTGCCGGGCTTACTGTTCTCTGCTGGGCTTACTGTACATCATAAGATGCTTGACCCGAGAGCCACCGGCCGGAATCAGGCCGGGCTTACGTACTACCACTAAACAACGGCCGGAATCGCTGCCGGGCTTACTGTACATCATAGGATGCTGACTCGGGAGTCGACGGCCGGAATCAGCGCCGGGCTTACGTGAACACTACCACTAAACCTTGCCGACACGATGGTCGATGACCTGCGATGCAGGGTTAAACATGCACAGATGAACACTACCACTAAATGTATAAATACCAGGAAAGAGAGATCTTGGATGGCCGTCTGGTTGTTGTAGGGATGAGGAATAATTACCTTGATTGCGGCAGGGTTGCTGCACCTATCCTGGACGAAGCCCTGAAATGCTATTAAGACACCACCACCAGTTATATGCATGTTTACCATAGGTAAACTGAGAGATCTAGGATTGCCGGCACGAGTCGATGTCCGGGGGAAGAGGGAGATGTAGACAATGTAATGCAGCTGTTAGCTTGAGTACAATGAGACATGAATGTTATATCCTGGCTTATCGTAAGCCATGTGAGCATGAACCAATATAAATGAGACAATATGCGCAGCATAAAATGATGTATGCTTAGGTAAATACTGAAACATGACCCATGATATGGGACTAGCTTAATTAGCAGTTTAATTACGCCACGGTGAGACATGGATGCACTTGATTGGGTGATTAGACTGTCTTCTATCATATTACGTGAACTTCTCTTTCTCCCTGAAGAAACTCCCCAAAAACCCCACGGATGGGCAGCATCCGTGAATAAAAACGAAGACTCATTGAGTGTCTGAGTGAGTAGATACGGCCGCTGCTAATGTGTAGCGTTAATGCGGGTGGGGGGGGGGTTGAAAGATTATTTTCCATGTGATTCCTGGCGCGAGGTACTGGCAAAGCTGCGGTTGCGCTTGGGGCATACAGACCTCGGATGAGCGTCCTTGCAGGACTGCAGATGTGGAGGAATGTACGATATGGGTGGTAGCAGACGTTTTCGTTAAAGTTATGACAAATCTTGTCGTCTTGCCTATGCTGCACCTGACGGCTTTGACTATTATTCCCGGAAAACAGCATGGGAAAGACTCTAGCCCAACAAAATAAAATACTCAGTTACCTCTAATCATTAACCCATGTTTGTATAATTTAGTGAACTCTGTGTATTGCTGCCAGCATACATGACACCTGACGTGGAAACGTTACTCGTGGATGGGGCTACAGAGCTGCTAGACAGTCGAAAACGGTGCATTCCTCTGTCTGAATGTGCTGCACTTTGATAAATGTTTAGACAAAAGCTAAACTCTTATTGCACTTTTGGCAACGAGCATTCTCCACGTCGAGACGGGTAAAGTTTAACCACACCTCGGAGCGCGTTCTCTCCGCCACTCCGCAGAGTGCTCCGCTGCATGTAGCAGCTGCGTGTGTGTAAACTGCCCCGCCCCCTCGCACGCAGACCGGGAGAGAGATCTCGTCTGATCGAAAATACATCATAGACGCATTTGTTTGTCTTTTGCATATTAGAAATGAGTTGGCACCATTCATTTCAGGTAACGCTGTGTTGAAGCTTGAAACTGCGTTAGTTACTGAGCATTGTAATGGGTAGTAATTACCCGACTGCATTAGTAATGCAAAATACGTTACTGAAACTCCATACTGTAACACGTTACACCCAACACTGCCTGGAACTCACCTTACCCCTCTTGCCAGCGCTACTCAAACGCCTATTTTAGAGTGAGGCGCAGGAGGAAGTAGCTTCAATGGGATGTAGCTTGAGCCCTGCCTGCCTGCAGGAGGGGTTGTGGTTTGAAGCCAGAATGGGTAAAGCTTCGCATGCGATGAGGACCCGTTCCGCGTGAAGCCGGAAGCGCCGCATTTGAGCGGCCCTGAAGCCAGTGATACCCTCTTGAGAGACTGAAGTAGCCCGTTTCCATTAAGCCGGAGGAACTTCCGTGGAGCCCGATTTCCTTGTCTTTTCCTCCCGCGTCCGGGTTTGCGGGGCGGCCGGCTGGAACCGCTAGCCGACTGGGGAACGCCGCCTGTAGCTTAATCCGCCAGACTACGGAGCTGATGAATAATGTCTGGAGCTGGGACGAAGCCCTGCTGCTGCTTGCGCGTTGACACCTGGAAGACAGCTGATAGAACAGGGGAGAGCATATATAGAGAGATTAACAGGTGCAATCATTTAGGCTTGTAAATGGAGGGGCGTGATAGGTTTAGCTGAGGAGAGGCGCTCCCTGTCATTTAGATGCAGGGAGCAAGTATTGCCATGACGAGCAATACGGAGTGTTAGGTCTTCCTGTCTGAACTTGCGCTAAGCTTAATTTGTCTTTGTCACATTTTATTTGGCATTAGCAAATAATTATGCACATTTACAGATATTTTACATGATATGAGTGATAACACGTGTTATAAGGGCTATTTTGCAACAATAGGTGTGCCTTGAGATTTGTACTTGTCCTTTGGTGTGCCTTGGGCACAAACAGGGGCATACGTTTTTGGGTGGTAATAACTCAGTCACCTCCAAACTAACATGTACAAAATGGAAGATGGGAGAAAAAGCCTCGGTTTGGTGCAGCTTGTCTCGTTTTAGTTCTAAAAAGTATGATTTCCAGGGTGAGAAACTGTTCGTCTGACTGAGCTACAGAACCACCTGGGACTTCCTTTCATGAAGCCTCTCCGCTGGATTCTGTTCCACTTTAGCACATCCTTGCCTCCAATCCTCTGTTAGCATAAGTACGCTCTCTGGTGAAGACTCTCAGACGTGCAGGGGGGGGAAGGGCCCCTGTGCTCCTCTGTGTGAGAGCAAATGGTTGAAGGATGGCACCGGGGTAATTATAGGAGGAGTGTCTCTCTCAGCTGGGACCGTCAACTTCTTCTCGTTTGTCATTACAACTGAGAAGAAAAGTTTCGAGCAGCGTAAGCAGCATGGAGACCATCTATACTGCATGATAAGGCATTACTGTTAAAACTGTATAAGATGCTTTTTCCTCAAAAGTTAAGTATATATATATTTAATCATTGAACTTCAGACATATCTCTCCAAGATAGTCACATGACATATGAAGAACCGTATGACCCCATGCTCGTAAACCATGCAAAGCCTTGGAAGTAAAGTGAAAGACTAAGATAGTTTGGACAGAAATGAGATCGAAATGACTCATTCGATAAACAAGCTTACAACAGGTCCAGTGCTAACATGAAAATAATTACTGGGCTTCAGAATTGAATGTGTCGAGGTCTTTTTATTTGTCAATCCTCCGCGATCAAGCTTCAGCTAAATTAGTAATATTTCAAGTTGCTGTCTCGAACAGCCTCTTTGTGATCCAGTTTATTACTGCAGCAATATTGGTCACATGCTAAATGATGCACACACAAAGGCCGAGGTGAAAATAGGGATAATTTCTATAAAATGCAGGAATCAAACTGGGAGAAATGTAAGTAAAGTAAAGCGTTCTCTCTGTAGGAAGACCAAAACCTGAACAAAGGGGGAATAGGAAAATACCCAAATAAATATATTGCGTTTTTTTACGATCTACTGAATTAAAAACCCCTTTTGATTGTAATACTCAGGAAATGAAATTGGCTGCAAGAAAAAAAGCTTGCATATGTAAGGTGTAAGGGAAACTTCTGTGTAACAGCAATGCAGTGGGAGTCACCGACTCAGGAAAGAGACACGGGAAGAGCAGGAGCTTTGATGTCAAACACTGATGGTTTATTTGGAGCTTCGGCCGGAGAATTCACATCACAAGTCACAGCAGCCACGATCTGACTGCACGGTAGAGTTGCCACGTCAATTCTGAAGAACTCTCCCCCAGACCCCTGTATTTAGCTAGTTCCGAGAGCATCATCAACATGCTGCATAACAAGATAACATCATAACACCTCTATCAGCTGACGCCAACAGGCAGGAACATAGAATCATAACACCTCTATCAGCTGACGCCAACAGGCAGGAACATAGAACCATAACACCTCTATCAGCTGACGCCAACAGGCAGGAACATAGAACCATAACACCTCTATCAGCTGACGCCAACAGGCAGGAACATAGAACCATAACACCTCTATCAGCTGACGCCAACAGGCAGGAACATAGAACCATAACACCTCTATCAGCTGATGCCAACAGGCAGGAACATAGAACCATAACACCTCTATCAGCTGACGCCAACAGGCAGGAACAGGGAGACAGAACACTGAGAGCGCAGCAGCCAAGGTTACGAGGTGCGTGTGCTCAGTCGGGACAGTTTGAACTGATTAACTGGGTCAAAGTTATGGGCCTTGGAAAATATTCCCCAACAGTTTCTCTCTTTTTATCAATTTTGATAATCTAAACACCTTAGTCTAATAATATTTTGTTCAATACTTAAATCAATGGCAATCTTCAGATTTGAGTGTGGACTTACACATCAATTACATCAATAACAAACAACATAATAAGATTGAAACATTCAATCACAATGAGTGATACAGCCAATCATAATAGAAAAATCATCTCTCATCAGTGCTTGGTTCATCTTTTGTCAAAAGCATAATAATGAACACACATAAAACACAGGTACACAATAGCAAAAATATTAGTTTTGGGCCAAAACTGAAATTAATCCAGTACTTGAAACATCATTGTAGGTCTTTCTGTGCATGGATAACACATTAAAGAGTAGTGTTGTTAAGCCTGATTGCTGGACGATTAAGGATATTAACATTATCTGTGATAATAGTAGAAATATCTCATTATGCAATACTTTATAATCTTCAACTTTCTGAGGAGATGCTTCTTCATCTTCTCCCACTGCATTGCTGCTACACAGAAGTTTCCCTTACATAAGGGAG
The DNA here is from genome assembly GCF_902827115.2 of Pseudochaenichthys georgianus. NCBI lineage: Eukaryota > Metazoa > Chordata > Actinopteri > Perciformes > Channichthyidae > Pseudochaenichthys > Pseudochaenichthys georgianus. Next base: position 28,782,928 of record NC_047510.2, read on the forward strand.
CCAAATGTGTGCACATGTGACATAAATCCATTAATCATCATTTTGTCCAGCCCATTATGAAATGTAATTTAACTCAAACCAAATGAGGCAAAATCTCGTCAACCGTGACATTTTAAAAGTCCTAAACTCAGAGTAGCCTTAAGATATTTCCTTTATTTACAAGTGTACACAGCTAGGAATACCCACTTAGACTAATGCAAACAGGGTATTACACACTGTTTATCCTATACAACATGCAGTGCCAGCCGAAGGCAAAACTAAGGAAGGCAGGCTGCTACATAATCCCCGTAAACACTGAGGATGTGAAACAATCTTCTATCCGATGACGCTTTGCCTTTAACCTCGCTCTCGGGACAGATGTGTTGGATAAGAGCTGGAAAGACGACAGGGTAAGCACATAGCCTGTAGCTACAGCATGTCAGCAGTGATAACACCACAGAAGAAGAGAGAGAGGCAAAGATACACACACTGCAGGGCCGTGTGTGTATCTTTGCATAAGGTTCAGTGGGAGATGAGCGTGTGTCCCTATTTCACCTGGCCTTCTCTCTCCAGCTTCCTCCCCCCTTTCTCTCTCCCCCTCTCTCTCTCTCAGAAGAGCTTACGCAGGTATTTGTAACACTTGAGGGATACTTGCTCCTACTGGAACGCAGCCTCCGCGTCACTTAGCCAACACTTTGCTCTTGTGCTGAATTTTTTATCAGCAACACATTTTTTCGGGAGAATTTTAAACGCTGGAACTCCGGATAATCAAATACAGCATCAGCCTAAAGACTCTATCCATCTGTTTGTACGCTTGTGTTTGCTTAATGACAAATGTAAGAAATGTTTCTCTCCTACACTTCCTCCTGTCTTGTCCTCTCTTTCTTTTTCACAGTAAGAGCACACGTGTGAAGCGGCACAAGCAGGAGTGACAAGAGCCTCTTTGCCACATGGCATCCTTTCATGTTTAATTAGATGAATAATGTTATTGTGGGAAACACACTGTTTCCTTCTTTCAGATTCTTTAACTCTTCATTCCTGCTTTTTAATTAAAACGTCAATGGCACTTGTAAGTTTAACAGTGACTTAACACAATTGGCATATTCTTGGTGTTAAGCAAGTGTGAGTTATATCTATTAGTATCACGGTGGAATAAAAAGAGGTGGATTAAGCGTTGGAGGCGGGACCTTGTTTATTCCTAAAGCAGCTCAGTGGCGCATGAAGCCAAAATAGCCCTGATTCAGTCTCAGCTCATTCAAATGAATGAAGGGAAAAAACCTTGAATGTCATTAAGAAAATAATAAAACTGATTTACAGACAAGAGAGGGACCGGGTCTAGCGGGGACCGTGATGTTAGCATCTGGTTAGCTAGCTGCACTAACAGATATAAGGAGCTGTTTCCACAACAAGCTGGAGGAGAGTCCTCCCCTGTCAGACTGAGGGGCTCAGGTTAGCTAAAGGACTCCGAGTGTTTAGAACGGTTTTGTCACAAATTATTCAAAAGATTATTTCCGCGGAACACCTTCATATGATCATTATAGTTATACAAACAATAAGAGAATAAATGAAAAACAGGTATGAAATACTATATGGCAGTAAAACAAGAATACAGTTTAAAAGGAGAGTGATTTGTAAAATATCCATAAAGAAAAAGAAAATCTGTTTACAGTTCTGTTTCATATGGGTTCTGAGAGAGGTATCCATAGATCTCTTCATGTTGCTCTCAAAGTGCACCAGATTGATGCTTTCAACTTCAATATTTAAAAAAAATATCTTCCCGGGGGAGCATCCCCCCGGACCCCCCTAGAGGAGGTGAGGACCCCCCCTGAGGAGGAGAGGTCCGCCCCCCACTCATTAAAAAAAAAAAAAAAAATAGATCACACTTTACCCCTGCCTATATGCCGTGAGCTGATTATGGAGCCTTCATTGTAACAGTAATTCAGATGCAATTAGCCTATATAAAAGGCCTCAAATTGGAAGCACTGTCTGGGCCGTCTTTTTCACTCAATTCTGCAATAGGTAGATCTCGCCTTTCACCTAGACCGAGGTCGGTGATCTTGGGCTTAAAAAGGTTGGTGACCACTGGTCTAAACTGACTGGTAGTGCTTTCTTGTATGCAAGGTCGAAGAGATAGAAAGTCAAAGACAGTGACAATACTGGTGTTTTCACTAGGATCTGTAGAGCCAGTGAAAGGACTCATCTTTAGACAAACAAGTTTATTTCCTGCAATGTTTAAGATGAATGGGGAGAGGAAGAAGACAATGGTTGTTCTTCAGAATAAATGGGCTTTGCAACGTGGACCCTTTAACTGTGTCCTGCTTGTACCGAGCTTGTCTGTTTCTTCTTGGCTGAGCCTTTCAATAAACCTTTACTTTGCAAACATCAAACTGTACTTCAGCATCCTTGTGTTCCAGTGCTCTTTTAACTCCATAACTGTGGGATAGTGTTCTGCATTTTTCTTTAAGGCAAGGCAATTGTATTTATATAGCACTTTTCAGCACGTGGTGATTCAAAGTACTTTACAGATTAAAAGCAAAAGACATTTAAGAACAAATACAGCATAAATACATTATAAGGCATTTAAAAACAGGCATAAAATGCAAAGATAATAAAATAAAATAAACAAACACAGCAGGTACAGAATACATGACTAAAAAAGGCATACTGTAGTGTGAGTATGGGCAGCTCAATTAAACAATACAATTAAACAATACAATGACTGGTCTCATGAAAGGCTAGAATTAAAGGTCATTTTAGACTTTGAAATCTCACTCCAACACCATTCTGAGCGGGTGATTTCTACTCGACTTTTGATCATTTGATTAGATTTGATGATTTTACAAAACTTGTATTAAAAATAAGCCAAATATAACCTGTGACCTTTTGCTGTTCTTGGTGTTGTAAATTAAATCTGTAATTGTCTCTTTTCTTAAAGTTTTATGAAAGTCTGAAATTCAACTAGGACAAAAATGGACCTTATTTACTTCTTTCCGTTTACGTCAGATCCGTTCACATCACACCTTTTGTGCAACTATTCATTCAAAACACAGTTCCCTCCTCCTTCTCTCCTCTATTTTTAGCAGTGTGACATTCTCCTCTTCCTTCTTCTGCCTGTAACCTTCATTCCTTTCCTCATTCCTTCATCCAACACTGTCCTTGACACCTCTGTCACCCACTATATGACCTACGATCTATTCTCTTTCCTTCCCTTTCTGAGTCGTCGTTACATTTGGATTCCCTTTCTTTATCTTCTGTTCGCTTGCTCCCCCAGTTTCTCAGATGTATGATTCATGGTTCCAGGGCTATGACTGAGACATGAATATTTTACTTGAACCAAATATAATTTTCAGGGGGAAAAGAAAATGGGGGATGGGAGTGACAGGCGATAAAGCTAAACGTCTGACAGGCGATAAAGCTAAACGTCTGTTTGGTTAAACGAGGGGATAGCGTATTTCTATTGGTATAATAAAATGTGTAATGGTGATGTTCCAGATGTAATGTTCACTTTGACACAGAGATGACCTTAAAAAACATACTATGAATAACTGACAGGTCGGGAAGGATACTGTGTCTCTTTCCGAACCACAGAAGAAACAACACTTCCAATAGGATGTCTTCTTTTTTTAAAAGGAAGTGGAAATCTGCAAAAGTCTGCAGTCCCTATTAAAGATTATTTCCAAGAAATGTTGAAACCATACAGAAAAATAGAACCGTTTTTTACAGCTGTGAGAAAAAGCTGCAACAGTGTTTTATGACGGACTGACATTGCTCTGGTGTGAATACATTGCAGTCATTTAAAATAATCAAGGTGTGATACGTTTCTCTGTTCCTCGTATATCAGTATGCGCCCTACGTCATGCTGTGAATTAAAATTGCTGCCTGATGTCTCAGCAATCCTCCACCATCTTGCTTTGGATTTTTGTAAAACTGCAATTCCCATACTAAATATTTGAAATCTAAAATAATTGATATTATGTATTGGTGATACTTAAAGATTTCTGTCACATTCTGACACAGTCTCAAGATAATCCATTAACACACTTTGTAGGCAGAGAACACAGCATTATTCAGACAGGGTTTGGAAGAAAACTCAAGGAGGGTGTATAAATCTAAACGTTTAATATGTATACGTACCAGTCGATTTACGCTTAAAGACAATCAATGTTTTCCTCATGGGTTACAGTTTCGGACTCTTGGTAATGCTATGGAGAATATTGCTTATCATGAGTGGGCCCCCATTTTGTTAATAAATGTCAAACAGGCGTCACCCAGCCAATGGTTTCATTGATTCCAACAGGTGGCAGTAACGGCCCGTCTACACTACAGGCATCGGAAAATGCTTTCAACGCTTCGCCCATTCAGTTAAATGGGGTGACGTAGAAGATTTTTAAATTTCGCCAAACTGCATTGTGGGGAGCATGGCATGGCTTTGCAAGCATCGCGAGCATCTATCGGCATCAAAAGTTGAACAATGTTCAACTTTTGAGGCTCGATGCTTGGCATCAGCCAATCAAATCCCACGTATGCAAATCTGACAGTACAAGCGCTAGCCAATCAAACCGCGTGTATGCTGGGAGAGACTACGCAGGTCATTTCCTCATATTCAAAAAAATGGAGCGGTAGTGAATCACCCGGTGCTGTATGATCAGTCTCTGTTGTGTTAATCTACCGGGATACAAACCGGAGGAGCCAGGCATGGAGGGAGGTGGCAGAGATAGTGGGTGGAACTGGTAGGTTTTCGCCTGTTTGGGATTTTATATCCAGTTTACTTGGTTTTAACATTGCTATTGCTTTGTATGCCGGGGGCGGGCGGGAGATTCCTGATTGGTTGTTGGTCGCTAGAAATCGCCAAGCCTCAGACACGCCCAGCTTCAAGATTTGTTGATGCCTGTAGTGTAGACGGGCCGTAAGGATCCAAAATAAACAGAACAATTCTGATAATGTCCAAGAAGGCAACAAGGCAAGTTTATTTATACAGCACCTTTCAGCACACGGCAACCCAAAGTGCTTTACAAAATGAAATAAAAGACATTTAAGAACAGTGGAAGCACATTATAAAAAGGCATTTAAAAAGTGAAGATAATAAAATCAACACAACAGGTATAAAATACATGGATAAATAGCCATACTGCAGTTTGAGTTTCAACAACTCATCCAAATGCTGCGTCAAAGAGATACTTTTTAATCTCGATTTAAAAGTATCAACAGTTGCAGCTGACCTGCAGGATTCGGGCAGTTTGTTCCAGATGGTCGGGGCATAAAAACTAAACGCTGCTTCTCCATGTTTAGTTCCGACTCTTGTAACAGAGAGCAGACCCGTCCCAGAAGACCTGAGACTCCTGGATGGTTCATATTTTTGCAGGAGGTCGTTAATATAATTTGGTCCTAAACCATTTATATTATATATTAGTGCTTTAAAAACCAGCAATAGTACTTTAAAATCAATTATTTGGCAGAATGGAAGCCAGTGTAAAGACTTCAGTACTGGACTGATGTGATCCACTCTTTTAGTGTTTGTGAGGACACAGGCAGCGGCGTTATGAAACAGCTGCAGCTTTCTGATGGATTTTTTTGTGAGCCCTGAAGACACCATTACATTAGTCGAGTCTACTGAAGATAAAAGCATGGACAAGCTTTTCTAAATCCTGCTGTGACATTAGTCTTTTAATCCTAGAGATGTTCTTCAGGTGATAGCAGGCTGACTTAATAACTGTTGAAATGTGACTGTTAAAATGCAGGTCTGAGTCCATCACTACACTTAGATGTGTAGCTTTATTAGTTGTTTTGTAGCCGACTGAAGCTCAGCGATGACTTTTAATCGTTCCTTCTTTGCTTCAAAAACAATGATCTCAGTTTTCTCTTTGTTCAATTGGAGACATTTCCTAGAAGAAGAAGAAGATTTAAGAAGTAACTGTGGATGCATGGATGATTGTAAATATTTGATGGAGGAAATGCACTCAAGATGTTCCAACAGCATGGTACACACAATGATTTCTGGTAAGTAATGCTTTTGAGATGCTATTTTAAGTTTTTACCATTTGTTTTTGTGGCGTTTAAGGCTGTTTTGTCAGTCAACAAATAGGCAGGCCAAGTCAAGCTAGCAAGAGGAGTCAGATTAAGAGGAGTAGGCCAGGGAGGAAGGGGAAAGAGCAAAACCAAGATGAGCCATAACCTTCTGGGATTCGGGTCACTTTGGTTGCACATGTGGTCATGGACTCTGGGCGAGCCAGGAGACAGGCTGGGCAGAAAGCTCAACCAAACCTGGAGGATCAGGCTGGCTTCCATGACCACAATTCCCTTTTATTTATATCGCCTGCAAATGATGGGAAACACATGCCGATATAGCCGTGGAAGCTTTTCAGTAACGGATTCACCATGCTTAGTGATACTTCCATTGCTTGCAGGGAGAAAACTGTGCAAAGGTTATGAGGTGCAGCCAAGTTGTTTTGTATACCGTACAGTCCATTTCAATGTTTTTATGATTATTGTATAAGTAGGAAACTTTAATGTACATATCCAACTTTTGGAAATTATAGTTTATTTGTTAACCTCTGACGTTACCACTAAAAAGTTGTTGACTAGACATTGCCTGGTTTCCTCACTGTCTATACACAAAAAACCCAATTCCTATCTTACTTAACCTCCACTAGTCTTAGGGTTACCGCACAAATACAAAAAGTGGTGGAGGTCTCTCAGCACCCGCAGGCTTAACAAACCAGGCAAGTCAAAATAAGTAAATACTCTACATGTAGCAACAGGATCACAAACCTGCTACCCACCTGAAACCAAACTAGGGGTACAACAAGGAGAAACAAATAAGCAACTCACCAACTCCAACATGGGCTACGGACGAGCCCCCAAAATGTTACGACTGGCTCGAAGACCGCAACACAACGAGGAGCAAAACTCCGGGTTACAGTGAATAAACCGAGGATTTTATTCTTATTAAACAAAGAACACTTGAGAACACAAAGACAGGGCCTTGTGGAGAGGGAGACTGCAGCCTTCCTCAGGCCTTTATGAAGGCCTTGATTGGGAACACAAAGACAGGGCCTTGTGGAGGGGGGAGAGAGAGACTGCAGCCTTCCTCAGGCCTTTATGAAGGCCTTGATTTGGGATTGGAATCACCTGAGAGAGAGAGGCTGCACCCACAGGGAGACAATCAGGGGAAGGAGGAGAAACACAAACTGACACGTAACAGTGATTTATATTTGAATACAAAAGCATTTCACAAAATATGTTTCAACATACATACATACATACATACATACATACATACATACGTGCTGACTAACCTCTGCTAGCTACTGTATGCTAACACACTGAGTTTAACATGTTGATACTAATGTTGTACATTCATAATACGTTGGACATTGAGCGCATTAGTGATACATTGGTCCTTATAAATATGTATTTATATGATGGTGTGTGTAGTCATTGGACATAACATATAACTTGAAGAAGAAATCACGTGATGTTTGGAGTGTTGATTCCCTAGGAGATGTATTTGTACATGTGTTTTTGCATTTGAATCAAACTTTCTAATAATATGTAGTATGCTTTGAGCTAATGCTTGTGTACAATTGAGGGACGAATCCCATGCAGTATATTGACGTCTATGTGCATGTGTTGTCTTCAGCACTTTTATAGCCCTGCTGTCTTCTTGCATTTGATGCTATCGGCAGTGTATACATGAGGGTTGCATTTGTGTACCTGTGCACAACTGTACATACACACAGGTACGGGCATATGCACATAATTGGACGGCTGAGGAGAGCAGACACTATTTCTTGTTAGCTCTCCTCTGTTGTGGTGTAGCTCTGCAGACAGTGAGAGGAGAGACGTCAACGGGGAACAGTGACTGACAGGTAATGGGGAGATAGATGATCATCGCCCTGTAGAGAACAGATGGAAGCAGGGCATACACACACACACAACCACACACAACCATGGTGCAAATGATGACAATCAAGGGCACCTTACTGGAAAGTATGGGAATGTACAAGAGCACACACGCACACACACACACACACACACACACACACACACGCAATATCACTAGAATAGATTGTGCTGGGTCAGTGAAACCGTCAATCAAACTCTTCCTTTTCCTGCATAAATGAGCTTAAATAGCCGATACTGCGTAATGTACACTAATAGTTATTTGATGGCATTTTCTTCATTAAAGCAAGAGTAACCTTTTGAGCTGTCTAACTTCTAAAAGCTGCCCTTTCTTTCATTCTCCGTTCCTTCCTTTTCTTCTTTTCATCTATCATTTTTTATTGAACTATATGTTTTGTACTGTTATCGTCCATTTGGATGTAATTCATTATTCATTTAGATTTTCTGAGGTCATCTCATCTCCTGCTGGTGTCTTTCAATATCTCCCACTGCTAGGCTTGGCTTCTTTGGATGCAAGTTGAAAGTCATCGCTATGACCAGATTATATTGGCTTAGAGAGAAACCGTCTGCATCTAGTATAACTGATTTCAACGGGACCAGATGGCAATCTGCCTGCTTCTGTATTTATCTCTTCCTATTATACGCTCTGCCTGACTCACTCAGACACACACACACACACGCAAATATGACCAAACATGCATTCAAACTCAATCATCATGTGTTCATCCATGCCACCATCCATTCCCATCACCTCCAATTTGACCTTTCTGCAGCTACTCTGACCTCAGCATAGCATACTGTATATGAAATAGGATATGGAGGTATAAGAGAAGGGAGAAGTCCATAGAAATAAAGACGAGGGTGATAAGACGGGGAGGGAACATGACGAGGGGTGAAGGAAGGAAGTTTGATGGAAATAAAAAGGCATAACAATTATTTCAGGTTACCAGGAGAGGAAATGTTTCTTAATGAGAAGAAATGGTGAAAACAACTTTAGTGAACGTAAGGTGGTACTGAAAATGGTCTTTCCTGTAGTGTGTTTATAAGTTTTTGTGCATGTCAATGTTTAAAATGACTCCGTTGGACTTCTTTATTTACTTCAGGAACAAAGTGACATCATTATGTAACACTCACACTTCTATTGGATGGCTCTCTAACACATTGCGCATGATAGGCAAAGGGGCGGGACATCTGTAAGCGGTTGACCAATCACAACAGAACCGGACGTTATTTTACCCATACCTTACAACACATTTAATTTCATTTAATTTCAAACCTTTATTTATACAGATAAATCCCATTGAGATCATTGATCTCTTTTCCAAGGGAGACCTGCTCAAGTAGTTCCACATGAAACATAAAAACATAAACAGAACAACAAAAGGACATCATACAGCATCATTTACATAATTATCCACATAAGCAGGTACCAATAGCTTCCGATTGACTAGCATCCAACCGAGCTTTAAAAACATTTAGTGGCACCAGATTGTTCAGTTTCCATTTAATTTGCAGACTATTCCAAGACAGAGGAGCTGCGCATCTAAAAGCTGTCTTCCCTAAGACAGTCCTAGCAGTTGGCACATTTAATAAAACCACAGCATGCGATCTCAGGCAGTAGCCACTTACAATTCTCCGTGAGATCAGAGAGCAGATGTAGGATGGAAGTTTCCCTAACATGGCTTTGTATATAGAAATGTACCAGTGACTGAGCCTCCGTACAGTTAGTGAAAGCAAACCAGCCCTTGCATACAGGGTACAGTGATGGGTTAATGCTTCACAGTTTGTCACAAATCTCAGTGCACTGTGATACGCAGCATCTAACTTGACCAGGTAATTGGCAGGTGCATTCATATACATCAGATCCCCATAGTCCAGCACAGGTAAAAAGGTCACAGTGACTAGCCTTTTCCTGGCCTCAAGCGAGAAACAGGACTTGTTCCTGTAGAAGAAACCTAGCCTAACCCTCAGCTTTTTAACAGGTTATTGACATGAAGTTTAAAATGAGACAATCCTCAAGCCAGATACCAAGGTATTTGTAACAGGCAACAACTTCAAGTTTTGTTCCTTGCGTAGTTACAATATCTAAAACAGGCTCTGGTGTCTTTTTAGCTTTAGAAAAGAGCATTACCTTGGTTTTATCCACATTTAAAAGAAGCTTTAATTCAGAGAGCTGAGTCTGAATAGTGTTAAAAACAGCCTGTAATTTAACAACAGCCTTTTTAATGGAGGGACCTGCACAGTACATCACAGTATCATCCGCATAAAAATGTAAAGTAGCTTCATCCACATTTTCACCTACGCTGTTAATATATATGGAGAATAAAAGTGGACCTTGTGGTACACCATTAGAAATGTTTAACCACTCAGAAGACAGCCCATCAAAGTGAACACATTGGGACCTTTCAGAGAGGTAGTTCACAAACCACCCCACTGCAAGGCTGGATATGCCAATACTGAGTAGCCTCTGCTTTAAGATGCGATGATCAACAGTGTCAAACGCTTTGGAAAGGTCAATAAACAGAGCTGCACAACTCTGCTTATTATCTAAAATACTCGTAATGTCATTCACCACTTTCATTGTGGCAGTGATGGTGCTGTGTTTCTTTCTGAATCCTGACTGATGTTTAGACAGGATATCATTTATACATAAAAACTCCTTTACTTGTTCACTCACAAGTCATTCGAGCACCTTAGCCAGAACTGACAATTTAGAGATTGGCCTATAGTTATTTAAAATAGTTGCCTCCCCTCCTTTCAGTAAAGGCAAGACATAAGTAGACTTCCATACTTTTGGAATTGCATTTGTGCTGAGGGAGAGGTTAAAAAGAGAAGTAAGAGGTGGAGCAATACAATCTGCAGCTATCTTTAAAAAGAAAGGTTCTAAGTTGTCCGGGCCAGCCGGTTTCCTACTGTAGGATCTAACTTGGATAATGCTTCATAATAATAATAATAATACATTTCATTTCGAAGCGCTTTTCCAGGTGCTCAAAGACGCTTTACAATGGTGATAAAACATGATAAAATAGAATTTAAAAATGTATAAGAACATGATAAAATAACATTTAAAAGTTATTAAAACAGCAACACAGCATAATTCACAGATTAAAAGCCAGTCTGAAGAGGTGTGTCTTGGTCAGTGTTTTGAAAGTGGGGGGGTCAGTGCAGTCTCTGATGTGTTGGGGGAGGGAGTTCCAGAGGGTGGGGGCAGCGATGGAGAAGGCTCTGTCGCCCCAGGTTCGGAGCTTGGTTCGTGTGGGGATAGAGAGGAGGTTCGCTTCTGATGAGCGAAGGCTGCGGGAGGGGGTGTAGTGGTGGATCAGGTCGGAGAGGTAGGGGGGGGCCTGGTTATTGAGAGCTTTGTGTGTTAACAGAAGGATTTTGAAGTGTATTCGTTGACGGACAGGGAGCCAGTGCAGTTCATGAACAATACCAATAGTTAAAGGAGTAAAACTGAAAGGGTTTTCCAGACCACATTGTTCAGAGACAAGGATTGGAGCGTTCACAGAAGCAGAAGTACAGTCAGTGACAGAATCAAACATAGAGCCACAAGACACAAAATGCTTATTAAAGCAATTTAGCATAGTAGCCCTGTCTGATATAGTGCCAGATGCTGTGGTAAGGCACGGAGGTAGCTCATTTGGGATATCACCAGTGGAAATCGATTTTATGGCTTTCCAAAATGTCCTAGGATTATTCAGGTTTTCTGTGGTAACTGACAAATAGTACTTTGATTTAGCACTTTTTATTTGAGATGTGAAGCTATTTCTTAGCTGCCTAAAACGTAGCCATTCTACCTCTGAGCCTGATTTCCTAGCCTTAGCCCAAGCATTATTTCTCTCATGAAGTAGACTGGACAGCTTAGCAGAAAACCAGGGATTGTTTCGTCCCTTCACTCTAAATGTACGCAGAGGTGCATGTCTATCTATAATTTTCATAAAACCAAGATAAAAATAAGACCATGCTGTTTCTACATCAGCACACAGATTGATTTTACCCCAATCAAAATCAAACAGATCATGTAAAAAACCCTGTTCCACAAAGTGTTTTTTGTCTCTCTTTGTGATGATACGTGGTTTAACCTTTTGGACCTTAGTGTCCCTAATTGTGGCTACAACACAGTGGTCACTCACATCATTAGCACATACTCCCACAGATGAGTATTTATGTGGAACATTTGTTAAAATTAGATCAATTAAGGAGGATTTATTTGGGGACCTAATATTTGGGCGAGTAGGACTGTCTATAATCTGGGTAAAATTCAATGAGGTACACAGGTTTTTAAAATCCTCTGACACAGAAGTTAACCAGTCCCAATTAAAATCACCAAGCAGCACTATTTCCTTGTAGGAAAGTTGTGATAACAGTGTTACCAATGACGATAAAGAGTCCTTGACAGCCGAAGGAGCCCTGTAGCAGCCCACCACCATGACCTGTTGACCCTTTGTTACCTCAATATTCACGGCTAAAAATTCTAGCTGTTTACTAACAGATTTGGAAACCATATTAGTTACACAAAACTTATTTTTCACATAAATGGCAACGCCACCACCTTTTTTAGCCCGGTCAGTACGATATACACTGTAACCATTTATGTAAATGTCAGAGGCCAAAATGGATTTATCTAGCCACGTTTCTGATAAGACAATGACATCAGCATCAGTCGAACTCGCCCAAATACGGACACAATCTAATTTAGGTAACAGACTACGCACATTTAAATGAATTAAACCTAGCCCAGATCTAGATATAAGATCAGCAGGAGTAGCTATTTGACTAATACTGCTAGGTGGACCTGGATTTGGCTGTACATTTCCTGATAGTAACAACAATAAAAATACCAAGCACCTTTTCCTCTTAATCAACACACATACATTGTCAGCTGTTCTAGAGTCACCAGCAAACTTCGCGAAAGTGAGATTAGAGTTTAAAAAACAATTCTGAAGGACCATCGTGGCAGGCATGTGAGAAAGACAAACATTTTCCTAAATGAATGTCCGCGACAGTGCAACCAGCAATTGTTTGTGCAACACCTCCGAAACTGTACAGGGGATGTCCACTGCGGGCGGCAGAACATACCCGAATCCAGTAGATTTTTCAGGACGACCAGCGATCTTCTCCTTGTCCAGCACAGCCAAGAAAAGGCACAGCAGAAACACGACACCGGCCATTCTCCCAGTCCAGCACAACAGTATCCACGCTGTTCCCGGAGCAAGGTGGAACCAGGCCTCAGCTACAGCAGCACAGCAGAGCAGAGCAGGTGGAACCAGGCCTCAGCCACAGCAGTACAGCAGAGCAGAGCAGAGAAGGTGGAACCAGGCCTCAGCTACAGCAGCACAGCAGAGCAGAGCAGGTGGAACCAGGCCTCAGCCACAGCAGCACAACAGAGCAGAGCAGGTGGAACCAGGCCTCACCTACAGCAGTACAGCAGAGCAGAGCAGAGAAGGTGGAACCAGGCCTCAGCTACAGCAGCACAGCAGAGCAGAGCAGGTGGAACCAGGCCTCAGCTACAGCAGCACAGCAGAGAGGTGGAACCAGGCCTCAGCTACAGCAGCAGAGCAGAGCAGGTGGAACCAGGCCTCAGCTACAGCAGCAGCAGAGCAGAGAAGGTGGAACCAGGCCTCAGCTACAGCAGCACAGCAGAGCAGAGAAGGTGGAACCAGGCCTCAGCTACAGCAGCACATCAGAGCAGAGAAGGTGGAACCAGGCCTCAGCTACAGCAGCAGAGCAGAGCAGGTGGAACCAGGCCTCAGCTACAGCAGCACAGCAGAGCAGAGAAGGTGGAACCAGGCCTCAGCTACAGCAGTACAGCAGAGCAGAGCATGTGGAACCAGGCCTCAGCTACAGCAGCACAACAGAGCAGAGAAGGTAACAAGGCAAGGGCAAGGGCAAGGGCAGGGCAGGCATGGAGGCCAGGCCAGGCAAGGCATTGAGGCAAGACAAGGCAAGGTAAGGCAAGGCAAGGCAAGTTTATTTATATAGCACCTTTCAACACAAGGCAATTCAAGGTGATTTACAAAAATGAAAGACATTCAGACAAAGGCATTTAAAAAAAAAGATAATAAAAGAAAAAATACATGAATAAAAATTACATGAATAAAAAGTTACAGTGCAGTTTAAAATATGAATAGTTCACACAGAAGTTCCACTTTACTAATGAACACTACGGCTCAGTTTCAATTAAAAGCAGCGACAAAAAGAAAAGTCTTTAGTCTGGATTTAAAAGTAGTCAGAGTTGCAGCGGACTTGCAGGTTTCTGGGAGTTTGTTCCAGGTATTTGGAGCATAATAACTGAATGCTGCTTCTCCATGTTTAGTTCTGACTCTGGGGACAGAAAGGTGACCAGTCCCTGAAGACCTGAGAGATCTGGATGGTTCATAATTTAGCAGAAGGTCAGAAATGTCTTTTGGGCCTAAACCATGTATTTTGGGCCTAAACAGGATTTATTCTAACGTTTGCTTTCTGTGATTTAACCATTTAATTAATATGAAAAACTACAATTTATAAGCTAGTTAAATACTTAATTAGTACTTTCAAATGAATTGGCAATAATAACAGCACGTTTTAAAGTTGAGATTAGAGTGAAGGAATCAAAAGAAACTGGACTATTTTACGATGAAGGTCACTAATGATCAAAGGGGAGAGAAAAGCAAAGGGAGAAAGCTTTCTGTGATTCATGAATGACAGGAGGTTAACAGGGATAAAGGAAGGTGAGAGGTGAAGGGAGGGAGATATTAAAAGAAAATATGAGAGGATAAAAGGATAAAACACAAGAGAAGAGGGGAGTGATGCGAGCCGGGGAGTGATGCGAGCCGTAAAGTGAGCCAATGAGGGGAGAGGGAGAAGAAGGGTAAGTGAAAAAAAGGAGGACAAGGAAGGGGATAAGAGACATGACGGGCAACAGAGGTATACAAAGGCAGACAGAAAGAGAATCGAGGAGAAAATGTTCAACATTACATCGGGATTTTGGCGTGAGGAGCGATAATCCGTCTTTTTGTCAGCTGAATTATACCAGAGTTCTATTTTACTACCCCTAATCTGTCTCCAACCAAAAAATAAACTGTCTGACAGCACAGGTTCGCATTTGCAGTGTCTCGTTTCAGATAAGGCCGCACAATAGGGCTGACAAATAGGACTTGTTTTCTTTTTAGTTTTTTTTACATACGGTCAGGCAGAGAGAAATACTTCTGCATTCTGCTTATTTCAGATCACGTCCCAGCAGCTTGGTATCTCTACAATAGGGGGGGGGGGAATGGAAAGATAGAGTAAGGAAAGTGTGTGTGTGCGTGTGTGTGTGTGTGTGTGTGTGTGTGTGTGTGTGTGTGTGTGTGTGTGTGGGTGTGTGTGTGTGTGTGTGTGTGTGTGTGTGTGTGTGTGTGTGTGTGTGTGTGTGTGTGTGTGTGTGTGTGTGTGTGTGTGTGTGTGTGTGTGTGTGTGTGTGTGTGTGTGTGTGTGTGTGTGTGTGTGTGTGTGCGTGTGCGTGTGGTGGCCTTGCATTACTATACTTGTGGGGATCTAAATCTGTTTACACAGTCACGTGTGGGGACTCGCCTCCCTTATGGGGACAAATTGGAGGTCCTCATAAGGGGAATCATTAATTTTAGGGTGAAGACTTGGTTAGGTTTAGGGTTAGGGTTAGGGTTAGGCATGTGTTGGTTATGGTTAAGGTTAGGATAAGTCTCCAGGAAATGCATGGAAGTCAATGTAATGTCCCCTGAAGTGATGTATACGTGTGTGTGTGTGTGTGTGTGTGTGTGTGTGTGTGTGTGTGTGTGTGTGTGTGTGTGTGTGTGTGTGTGTGTGTGTGTGTGTGTGTGTGTGTGTGTGTGTGTGTGTGTGTGTGTGTGTGTGTGTGTGTGTGTGTGTGTGTGTGTGTGTGTGTGTGTGTGTGTGTGTGTGTGTGTGTGTGTGTGTGTGTGTGTGTGTGTGTGTGTGTGTGACTGGCTAGGTCACAGTGTGCTGTTGATCTGCATATACATGGCATGATCTCCGGTTAACAGAGATTACAGAGATTTACAGCTTGGCCACTGTGACCCTGCTGAGCCATGCTAACGCTAATAGCTAATAACCACTATATGTCAGCTGCCTGTCTGCTTCCAACTGTGCATGTTTGCCTTCTTGTTTGTGAACTTTCTCCTCCCTCAACTCTCTTTTTCATCCTCAAAGCATCAAATCCGCCTTCTAGTTTAAATGCATCTCTGCTTACAAACGTTGCTTCATATTCCGTTTTACAAAATCCATCTCACTCTCTTTTTCTCCCTTTACCCCGTATGTACCTCTCTATATCTGCATCATGCTCCCACTTTCTCCCCACCCCAGCATAAGTGTCATGCCTTATTTTGCACGCGGGTCGAAGCCCAGATGTCTGCTGCTTGAAACTAGGTCATGTTGAGGGAGGGGGGGAATGAAGGAAAGTAAAAAAATAAATGGAGATTGGGAGAGGGAACGCAGAGGGTGAGGGGGGAGGAAGGGAGAAGAAGAAGAGCAAGAGGAGCACCAAGGGGCTCTACGAGAGATGAAGAGTGGAGATAGTTCCTCCTTGACTTAGACAAATGGGGATGTTGAGAGTGACGTGCATGGAGATGAGGATGCCAAAATGAGGGAGATATAAAAGTCACATTTCCTTTTGAAAGTTCAATCGTTCAACTGTAGACTTTGAGAAGAAACATGGCACATTTACATTGTTTTGAAAGTGTTCAAATAGCTAATCCACTTTGGTTCCAGGTTGGCTCCAAGGCTAATGAATACAACATCTTGTGTGTCTCTCTGGTAAAAGTATTATTTCTGTTTGGTGCAGATCGATTTCAAAGCTCTGCAAAACATAGCCTCGAGCACATTCATTTGAGGAAAAATGTATTAACTCTGATAGATTACACAACCTGAGGAAGTTATAGAAACAAATGGCTGCCTGGTACTGTAAGAAAAACATTTTAAAATAATTAAAGCATGCATTTAATGGCCTAGTCATGATTTGTGACTACAACTTGCAAACACACTGGTATGTTGTTTTAATCAAATTGAACAACCATGTTTTTAAATGAATACATATTACACTTCTGTGTGTTAATGATACAACAACACACAGGTTTGAGAGGAATTGAACATAACAATGTAGACAATATCGTATTGCCTGTTGATTAGAGTGAGGAGAACATGGGTGCCCAACTTTGTATCTGGCAACTTTTGAATATGAATCAACCATGTACCAAATACAACTGATACTGTATGACAAAACGTTGGTTAATGCTGATCCACAGCACAGTATATCACAGGACTTAATAATGTAGCTTCATAATGAATGGAAATGGCATAAATATTCACAT
>NC_047510.2:28805131-28887631 GCF_902827115.2 Pseudochaenichthys georgianus
GGAGACCCTTCCAGACCATCTGGAGATGCCCCCAACACTCCTGATTGGGAGAGCCACAAACCTGACTCATGGACCTGCATCTGGGTTGCAGTGGTGAATGCCCTGACGCCCTCACATTCATTCATAGTCCCCCACTGTACAGACAAAACACCATCAAGGGCCTGTTGTTGCCCTAGCACCCTGGCAATAAGGGAAGCAGTCACACGCTTTGACCTCAGGACAGCTCCAAAGTTGCTGGCTGTCAACCTTCCTTTCCTGAACAAATGCCAGTTTGGGTTGGTTCGCTGACCAGTGGTAGCCACCTGAATTGCCCTCTGTTGCTCCTCAGACAATGCCATGCTTGCCACAATTGCCTCAGGTCCCTGATGCCCAACAGATTTGAGAATTTCAGGAACAGTAAGTGTTTCCAAGCTGTAGTGTTCCTCTTCTGGCTCGGGGGAGAGAAGCCAAGAAATTCCTGAGAACCTGCCCCCGAGTCTGTCCCTCAGCCAGTCGCGATCTTCGGAGGTGGGCTCTCTTGTCAGCGGGTTGAATGAGTTATTGGTTGGAGGAAATAGCTCCTCCACTGAATGCGTACGTTTAGCTGCCTTTGGCTTCTTCCACTGACAGGGGGTGTCAGTGCAGCTGAAATTGTGGATGGCAAAGATGGCTAACGCAGCCGCATGACTGCATTTCCATTCTCCACATGGGCATTCACATTCTGTGGAGAGAATTCCCTCTTCTCCTGTAGATACCTGTGGTGGTGGGATTGTTTTATTATTTAAAATATATTTACATTTGTAATGCCTTCCCAATTATCCCTTTAATTGTTTATAGCCTACTGTATGTTTATTTCATGGATATTTCTGTGTTTTCTGGTGTGTACTATTTGTAATCTTGGGGCCTCTTCTCTTTAACGTCTACATGCTACCACTGGCTCAGATAATGAAGAACAACAAAATAAGTTACCATAGCAATGCAGATGACACACACATTTACGTAACCATTTCACCAGGAGACTATGCTCCAATTCAAACCCTGAGTAAGTGCATTGAACAAATCAATGACTGGATGTGTCAGAACTTTCTCCAATTAAACAAAGATGAAACTGAGGTAATGGTTTTTGGAGCCAAGGCAGAACGTATAAAAGTGAGCGCTGAGCTTCAGTCTGCAATGTTCAAAACAACAGATAAAGCCAGAAATCTAGGTGTAGTCATGGACTCTGACCTGAGTTTCAACAGTCACATTAAAACAGTTACTAAATCAGCCTACTATCACCTAAAGAACATGTCTAGGATTAAAAAACTAATGTCACAGCAGGATTTGGAAAAGCTTGTCCATGCTTTTATCTTCAGTAGACTGGACTACTGCAATGGTGTCTTCACAGGTCTCACTAAAATATCTATTAGGAAGCTGCAGCTGATTCAGAACGCTGCTGCTCGAGTCCTCACTGACACTAAGAAAGTGGATAACATCACTCCTGTTCTGAAGTCTTTACACTGGCTTCCTGTGTGTCAAAGAATATATTTCAAAATACTGCTGCTGGTTTATAAAGCACTGAATGGTTTAGGCCCAAAATACATTACTGACCTCCTGCTAAATTATGAACCATCCAGATCTCTCAGGTCTTCAGGGACTGGCCAGCTTTCTGTCCCCAGAGTCAGAACTAAACATGGAGAACCAGCGTTCAGTTATTATGCTCCAAGTATCTGGAACCAACTCCCAGAAACCTGCAGGTCCGCTGCAACTCTGACTACTTTTAAATCCAGACTTTTCTTTTTGCCGCTGCTTTTAATTGAACTATTCATATCTTAAACTGCACTGTAACTTTTATCCATGTATTTTTTCTTTTCATGTTTATTTTATTATCTTTTCCTTTCAATGACTAATTTTAAATGCCATTTTCTTAATGTCTTTCATTTTTTGTAAAGCACTTTGAATTGCCTTGTGTTGAAAAGTGCTATATAAATAAACTTGCCTTGCCTTGCCCTGCCTTGACACATAAAATGGATTTGTTGATGGGAATTAATGTGAATAAATTAACTCTAGGTTAACGGTACTCTTGCTATCACTACTCACTGACACTCTATAAACCTTGTCCCTCATGCTAGCCCTGACAACACCGGTAAGCACACCTTCATCTAGGCTGCACTGTTTTACGTGTGCTGACTTGTAGTGGTTCTCTCCTCTATCTACGCTCTTCTTGTCATCTTTGTAAAACGATATCAGACTGGTCATTGACATAGCCATGAATTCTAGTTGAATTCTGTGTGGCTAAAATTAAAAGCTTTGTTAAAATATGCAAGCACGCGAAAGTCAAAGTCTTCTCTGTGGCCGCCCCAAAGCTCTGGAACTCCCTCCCCCAAGACCTCCGTGAGTCCGAGTCCCTCACTCTGTTCCAGTCCCGCCTCAAAACCCATCTTTTCACCTCTCTCTATCCGTAAAACACCCCCCCACTCATTTTTGACCTCCTCCTGACTGCCACTGTGTTTTGTTTTGTTGTTTTTGTTGTTTTTCTTAGTCTGCTGTCTACCTGCCCCAGTCTATCTACCCCCCCCCCCCATCATATTGTAAAGCATCTTTGGGTACTATAAAAGCGCTATATAAATCCAATATATTATTATTATTATTATTAAAGTCAGCTTTATTGTCAAAAATTCTACATGTGTTATACAACCAGAAATATCGTTTCCCACAGTGTGACATGTATACATAAAACAAAAAGGGCCTAGATAAACGTGGTATACATTAAACAAAACAAAAAGGGCCTAGATAAACGTGGTATACATTAAACAAAACAAAAAGGGCCTAGATAAACGTGGTATACATTAAACAAAACAAAAAGGGCCTAGATAAACGTGGTATACATTAAACAAAACGGGCCTAGATAACCAGGGTATACAGTTTAAAATGTTAATATATTTAAAGTGTTCAAAGTGCAGTTTCAGTGCGAGTCAGTTGAAACGATCTTAAGTTGGCGTGACGTTGAAGTCGTGCTGCTGCTGTACTGGCTTGTAGTTCGTTTATAGCATAACGTTAGCATTTCGCTTTTGGCGACTAGATTTACGATTCAAAAATTATAAAAGTAGGGGAGACATGTGGAGATTATCCGGCTGAACAAAATGTGATCCCTCTCTTAAATGTGTGTCAACTGTAAGGGAAACTTCTGTTGCAATGGAAATCAGGACTCAGAGAGACACGGGAGGAGCAGGAATTCTGAATGTCAAACACTGGGATTTATTGAGAGATCCAACGGCCGGGAGCATTGGCAAGGTTTTCACATGACTTCCTCATGTCAATCCCAAGCCAACACTAAAGGTTACACAGAAACACAGCGCAAATCTACACAGAGAATATAGGAGGCGCCTATATTCGCGCTCTTTTCCATCCTAATCGATCACACACATGTTTAGAGACAAAGAAAGTCTGTTAACGTCATCTGCGTAGTTGGCCACACTCCCCCACAGGAAGGCAGGACCTTTGACCTGTGCCCTGCTCTAAGTTGCAGGCAAGACACATAGGAAAACACTAAAATTCTCCCCTGCACAGATATCATTAAAATATTCTCTAACATCAACCACAGACCTTATTTCGAGCTATTTTCCAAAATCCTATGGAGAATTTGCATTGGTCTTTCACGAAGGAACCGTCACTGCGGTTTTATAGTTTCTGTCTCCCTTGTCTTGTTGCCAGTTTGTTTCGTCCCATGTGCCTGACTGCCAGCGTGAAGTCCATGTTTTCTGCTAAGAGCTAAGAACCGAGGTTTTGGAATTTACTTTATCTTTTTGACTTTTGATACTATGTTAACCTTTTCCTCGTAAGAGTGTTTTTTGTTATCGAAACCTGTTACCTCTACGGAGAGCTCACAGTGTCACAATTTTTTCAGTAAAGACTTTTATTTGTACTTTGTCGAGTCGTGCTTTTGGGTTCATACTGGTTTGCCTAGCCGTGACATCATATTAACAGCCTTATTTTATCTTCCTTTGCCCCTCTCAATTCTTCAATCCATTCAGGTCCATTTCGAGCGATTTATTCAAATGATGCCCTGCTTTTCAGTTTACGAGATGTTGCCTGTGATTCTATTTCTGGTCTCATAATTTACAGGCTTTTAGCTAATGCCCTTATTTAGAGCGACTTACAATCAATGCAGCAGCGGAGGAGTCACAACCGTCAGCAAACATTTCTGGTCAACAGGTAGCCAATTAGGTGAGAGCGAATGGAAAGACAATATAGAAGGATAAAATAAATAGCTGAGCCTCGATTATTTTGATGTCCCTCCATTGCTGAGGAATGCCCAATCGGCTGTTGACTACAGCTCATGCATTCCTTGTTTCTTTCTATCTTTCTCAATTATGCTTTTCATCCTTCATGCATCATTCCCTTTTCATTAGCTCACCTTTTCAAAAATATTTCCTCTTTTTCCCTTTATGACCTCTTTTTCTTCTTCTCTCCGCTCAATCATCCTCATTTCTCATCAGTTTTCACTTGTTATGCATGCAGTTTGGTGTGTGTGTGTGCGTGGGTGTGTGTGTGTGCAAACCAGCTGGAGCAAAGTCCTAATTTCTGATAAAATACACATTCACTCGCTGTGAAAGAAACTGTTTAAGAAAGGCAGGATAGGATAGAGATTGGAATTAAGGCTTAAGAGTATATAGAGTTAAAGGGACAAGGGAAAGGGAAATGGGTGTCGGGAAAGAAAGGTAACGAAGAGGATACAGAGGAATGTTGTGAATAAAAGATAATTCAAAAGAGATATAGAAAGGTGGAGACACGGGAAACATGCATACAAGGGAGCGGCTGGGTGATTAATAAAGACAGGAAGAGGAGGGTAGAGGGGTCGTGGTAGTAAATAATGATCCAGTCTCAGAGATAGGAGAAAAGAATCAGTGTAATTAATGAAGGGAGAAGAGAGAGAGGGAAAGGAGACAGAGACAAAAATAAAGAATAGATAAATCACTCTGAAGAGAGAAAATAAAGAGGGAGGGGAAAGCAGGAGAACAGCATCAACAGAGAATAACTTCCAGTGTGTACGATCATTGGCTCTGTTACGATGTGTGTAAAGAACTAGATGTGAGAAATATGGATGTCATGACCATTGTTTCCTGCGTGCTGGTGTACAATGAGAATGTGTCCCCGTCTCTATTTGTATGGATTGCAGTGAATTGGCTTGACCTTTACAATGAAGACCCTCATTCATTAATAAGCACTCATTAATGAAGTGGCTTCAAAGGGTCAGTTTACACACAAACAAATTCCCTCATTAACCACATATAGGGACTTTTTCCTCTAGTAGAAAGTCAAATACATTGAGTTCATGTTTTGGATTCCCCAAGGTTATTGGGATATATATTATTTTTAAATACAAGCTATTGTTTCTTTCCAACATATTTTTTACCCCAGGCTTTTGGGGTTAAGGCACAAATCAAATGATCTCAAAACCACTTCGGTGTTCTGGTCCATTGTGTCCGTTTCATTTTCCTTCCTGTCCCCTCCGTCCCCTGGCTGATTTATCTTGTGCCACTTTGAGGATGGCATCTTTAAGCCTTTAGGAATATGGGTTGTGTAATTGTATTCCCGGGCTGTTAAATATGAGTGAGAGAGCTTGTCAAGCTTTAACAACGGGCTAAAAGGCAGAGAAGGAATAAACGTATCGTAGACCAGTGGCCTTTTGGAGTGTTTACAGGCAAAAAAATGGCAGCGTTTGAAAAGACAAAGCTTCTGTCTTTAAAAAATAAGAAAACTGATATTTACATGCAGTCTAGTGACCTTTGGAAACATTGTAAAACTGAATCAAGCTCAATCAAGACTCAATAGTAGAGCAAACACAAAGCTTTGTGATGCATTCAGGAATATGAAACTCGAGGATTTTGTTTTGGCATCTTTAAAGAGCTCGGATGTGATTGAGCTTGATTGAGTTTGTGCCTCAAAAACTCATATTCTCTCAATTGATTCGACCATTTATGGACTAGTCACTTGACAGGCCTTTGTAGTTAAAGCCATGTTGATATCAAGTTCATCCACACTAGTGTGTCAGTAACATTGGTTGATAAGGCCTTATCTCAGGATAAAGTTCAGCCGACCTGCAAACCTACTCACCAAATTATATTTATTGTAAAATCTAAGAATGGTAGTATTTTCCCCGATTCCCCTGCATAAGGATTTCACCGATAATGGACTCGGGAGTAAATACAAATGAAGCTATATTTGTAGTGTTTATGTGTAATATGGTTACCAGTGCCAATGGGTTCTCTAAATACAAACCTGAGAACGATGTTGCTGTCCTGCATTATATCTTGAATTATTGCACCCTCAAACCAATGTTCGCTGTGCAATTATACAACTGTTTTATCTTCAAATACGCAAAGCCAAATTAGTTTGCCTTTGTTTGAAATGAAACAGCTTTGACATCTAAATGATAAGGCTGAAACAAAACTGCCCCATTCAATGTCAAACAGTAAACTGTTAAGCAATATTCATAAACAATGTCCAAAAGTCAACATTTCAAAAAAGAAAAAAAAAGTTTTCTCGGTATAGTCACAAGCTTAAAAACTGTCAGACCAACCTCTTTTTTTAAATCTTCCCATTTTCAGAGCTATAACTAGATAGATATACACATATAATGAATATAAAACTGTTTAATTGATAGCCAACAAAGAAGAAAAAAGGAGCAAAAACGATTGGGACAAAATTTGAATCCGGATTAAAGCTCGTAACAGTGATTTATTAATGAATTGTGCCGCAGCATATGTAGGCTAATTATTTCAGGAAGTTGTATGTGTGCCCTGGAGCTGGGTTTCAAACAACGACATCATCAGCACATCTGTTCACGTGTGTGAGAGTGCAATATTCCACATGTGTGATGCCTGCAGCGCGGCCCCTCAGTATGCCACACATAATCACCTTTTCACTCTCATTCCCTAAATGCTTCCCACACAGATATAACCCAGCTTGCCTCCAGGGGGGTGTTACCGAGAGGCGAGAGAGATGCAGGGGAAATGGTAATTTCTTTTTCTTTCTTCCATGGGCAGTGATGGTCCAGGAGAGAGCGCACGCCTTATGGCATGAAGTGCCATTACCACTGTGGGCTACTCACACAGAAATAAGACATTATGGAAAATAAAAAGCTGGAACTGGTGATTAAAATGAGGTGTTCAACTGCAGGGCAATTAGAAATCTATTTTGGTCTGTTTTAAGTGCTACCTTACAGGCTCTATAAATGGGGTGAAGCCTGCGAGCTAGTTCAGGCAGTCAACTCGAGCACCAATCACACATTAACATGTGACGCACGTCGTCCCTCGTACATCCAACCAAACACATTCTCCTAAACATGCCGCCCTATTGAAGCTGCCAGGTCTTCCTGCCTCTGCCTCGCTATGTTGCTGCTGCTGCTGCTGCTGCTGCTGCTGCTGCTGCTGCTGCTGCTGCTGCTGCTGCTGCTGTGTTCACTTGCTCTTGCTGCGTTCATGTTCCTGCTGCTGTGTTTCATGCTGCTCCTGCTCGCCTGCCCCCCCCCCCAGCACCCCAGCTTCCACCTGTAGGCTCGGGGGATAGTTATCTAATCATCACTCAATGTTCTTTGTAAATCTGTGGAGTGATGAGGCCCAAACTCAAACTGTATGCTGCTTCTAATAAACATATTAAGAAACACGTGAGTTGTCTGACTGAACTTAATTTAAAGGCAGTGATACATTCACTCCATATAATAGAGCTGGCTATTTGAGCTTACCGTTTTTAAGATTATAATAACTGTATTTCTTAGTCATGGCTAAGGTTTTTCCATATAAAGAATGCGTTTCAGCCTTTTAGCATAAGTTTTGTAGTTTTATAAGACATATTATGCTATAACGATTAACTTTTTTTTTAAAGATGTACTATACTATACTAGAGGTATTCTAAAATCACATTTTTACTATACTGTTTATATACATTTTATATATATATATTTTATATATTGTACATTTTATACTGTTATACATGTTTATGGCATACAATACAATTATTTTTAAAGACATTTTTATTGCATACTGTAATATGATTTAACTTAATGTTATGGCATTTTATGAGGTATTATCATCATACTATAATTTATTAGACTAAACTGAAGCATAGCATTGAATGACCTTATTATGACATTTTAAGGGTAAACTAAAGTATGACTTTTATGAAATAGTATACTCTGACATTCTGTCATATTTATCAAGTCACAAAAATATCATAAACATTTCATTAAAAAGGTATTGAATGTCATCGTATAGTATGACACAACATTCTCAGTATCGTGTAAGGGAAAATTCTGCAGCAATGGAGACTCAGGACTCAGAGAGACACGAGGAGAGATGGAGCTTTGATGTCAAACACTGGTGTTTTATTACAAGTATCGGCCGGAGAATTTCACATCACAAGTCACAGCAGCCAGAGGTTCTGACGGCACCGGTGGGTTGCCACATCAATTCTGCCGAGCCTCTCTCTCGATAGACCTTTTAACTAGTTTACAGAGAGTTCTGGGAACACTGGAGATAGCCCCAACATCTGGAGACACTCAATCACTTGTCTGACTCTTAGGCTCTGTGACCGAGAGGTGACCGGTCATACAACTAATATCAACATTATAGCCGAGGCCTCCCATTCCTTAAGACAGATAACAGCGTCAGGGTTGGTCATACACGTCAACAGGCAGAAAGGTAAATAGTATGTTATAGAAATGAATTAATATGTTAAACATGTTTGATATGTAAGTGCTTTACTTAGACTGTAAATAGTTAATGTGTGATCTGTAAGTGCGTGTTTGCAGAATTATATCAACAATGTTCTATAGGTCTGAGTGGGAATATGTATGTGTGTTAACATGCTTGTGTTTGATCATGCATTTGCAGCAAATGTTCCTCTCGCTGTTAAATAAGAAAAGAGAAAAAAATTAATATTCAAATGGTGTGTGCGTCTGTGTGCATGTGTGGACGCCTGTCTTTGGCCGGCTATAAAGACAATGGCACCGTTGAGGGCTTTTCTTGGCAGACTGACAGAAACACTGATGGCAAGTGATTGGATAAACCATGCCTACAGGAGACACACATACATACATACACACACACACACACACACACGCGCAAGAATGCACACAAACACTCCATGATCCATGGAGCACTGTATTTCACTGACCCTGATTTTATGCATTCATTCTGATTGGGCGTGTCACTCATCAGTTTGCTGATGCTCCGTTCTGATTGGCCCACTGGAAAGGTCGCTGACTTTACAGTAAAGGGTCAGGGTTTGAGATTGATGCGTTTTAAGGCACATACATGGTGGGAGGCTGGTTTATAGCTTTCTATGACTCGCATGATGTATGGGGCCATGACTGACTGTACGCACAGTTACGCAAACTGAACACACATACACACAAGTGGAAATAAATGAAGGTGCTTTTTAGAGAAATTAACTGACTGCAGCTTTTCCACCTCCTTCCATGTAATTGATATATTGACATATAGAGATAGTGTGTTTGTGTGTGTGTACAGTATGTGTGTGGTTTTTTTTATGGGCATAAATGTATATGCATATTGATTTGAGTCTGAGTATGGATTTTGGCGCTTTAATCAATATGTACGCTTGATTTAGAGTGTGTGTGTGTGTGTGTGTGTGTGTGTGTGTGTGTGTGTGTGTGTGTGTGTGTGTGTGTGTGTGTGTGTGTGTGTGTGTGTGTGTGTGTGTGTGTGTGTGTATAGGATAGCGTTCAGGCCGTATGTCAGAATGGGAGGTGGAAATGTATTAGGCCTTAGCCTTGATCCATATCAGTCAGTAGCTGTTCTACTCTTCATCACTCTCTCTCTCTCTCTCTCTCTCTCTCTCTCTCTCTCTCTCTCTCTCTCACACACACACACACACACACACACACACACAGAGTTATCCAAACACAAACCAAACACTGCTTTGATCCCCATTTATCACAAACACTTATTAACACACAACCCAATGTCAAGCACACACAACTACGATGCATACATGTATACAGTTGCATCATGACATGTGCAGCTACACACTAATTCAAGAACACACTTATATGCAAGCTCACGCACCCCTCCGTAAAAATGAAAAAACAGTCATTAGCAAATCATTAAAGCCTGTGCATGGACACATACAGCACACACACAACATGAGTCATACCCACAACAATGTCTGTGATGTAAATAATCATTGACACAGCCACACACACATCATGTATCAAGCTTAGTGCGCCTGATGACAGACTGCTGTAGGCAATGACAGCTCTCACACTCTCTCTCTCTCTCTCTCTCTCTCTCTCTCTCTCTCTCTCTCTCTCTCTCTCTCTCTCTCACACACACACACACACAAAAACACACATTTTTAACTCTGTAATCTTTCCAGTCAAATCCCTTTTATTGACCATGGAAATCATTACAGAGTAAGGCCCACGGGTGCATCTGTGTGAGGAGGTCTGTGCACGTGCCCACAGTATTAATACACTCTTACCTGTTTGCTTACTAGGCTAAAATGCATGCATGTTCTTTGATGAATGATGTGTCTAAACATTGCGGTCACATTACACTCTGACATGAACTATGTTCAGCACATTGACGTGGCGTAAAACACGCTCCACCCACGGCAAAGTTCCCCCTCGGCTGTAAGTTAATCTTGAAGCAGTGTCAGTGTTGCTCCGTTTACTCTGGGTGTTGATTATTGTTATTAAATTAGACCCTAAAGCGGCTGCATTTGCCGGGTTTAGATCAATACATCATTAAGTCTGAAGACAAACCAGATCTTAAAATACTGTAAAATGGTTTGTAGTGCAAACAGACTCGAGTTGTCCTAATGGCAACATATGTTTTTATTTTGTAGTCACATGAAGACCGCGTTTGTGTTTGTAAGGTCATTTTTTTAGATTCAGAAAGAGTTATGGCAGGACTGTATTTTTTAGACAGACCTCTTTATTGGCCGCATTAAAGAGGAGCAAAGGGAAAATTGTAAAATTAGTTCTACTGCTAAAATGTTCATTATGTGTTAATAATGATAAATACCATAGGTATTTGTTCACAGTTCTTTTTTTTTCTAACAGCAAGTTGTTTATTTTTAATAACCTAAAAACCAATTCTTCAAAAAGTGGATCAAACTCCATACATTTGTAATAAATAATTCAACCAAGGATGTTCATGATTAACAAGTATATGTTAACGTAAGGGAAAATATGAGTATTGCTCAAAACCATGCACATAAAACAGCAACAAAACACATTATAATTGTTATTGATGGAGAGCTTATAGTTTTTGGTATCGTACACTCCGAGGAATAAAGTATTTACGTTACAAGTTATTACAATCATGCCATTGCCTATAAACTCATATAAAACCGAGGGGTTTTACAATCTGTCCAGCCGTAAGCCCTCCATTTGGATTATGAAACCCAACACAAATGGTTGGATGTTATGGCGTAACAAACATTTAGGGATAAGTGTTGGTTAAGTGTGGCTAAACATTGCACTGTAAACCCTTGTGGGGTATGACATCATATATTGTTCCACTTCCTGTACCATTTGTGAGTGACTGCAGCTTTAGTGGGTCTAAATGTCAGGTATCTTTTTCTCCATGTGTGTGTTTATGTTCCTTTTGTTAAGCTCTACCTTGTGCCTGTAAATTGCAAGCAAGGGTTTTGTAATCCTGATCCCCTCCATCCCCTTTACCTCTTATCTCTACACCCCTCTCTGCTTTTTCTCCTTCTTCTCTTACTCACGTTAACCCTCCAACCTTTTTTACGCTTTTTCCCCAAAGCCCTCCATCCTTTTATTCAGATTCCCCTCTGGTCTCCTTGCAGCCCCCTATCCAATCTCCTGTCTTCCCTCAGCTATTTCTTTCTTGCAGCAGAATTGTTCTCTCGCCTCATTTTCACTCCTAACCTCGTTTCCTTTACAGCAAGCTACCCTAGTGCCATGGGGCATCAGACACTATCTTCAAATTCAGAATGGTGCTGGCTTTAAATTCAATTACGCCACTTTTATTTCACTGTTTGTGTTCAAATTGACAAAAACTTAAAGTTATTATTTCGTTTACCAAGGAGTTTTTCTTTCAAATAAAAACCCTTTACACCCGAGAAGGAAGGAAACATGTTCTGTCCCTTTTTGGGAAATATAATGTGGGAACATTCTACAACCTGTAACCTTATGCCATTACATTTTTGTTTTATTGAATTACTGACCGTTTTCGCTGAGCTGGCAGACAGTATAAGACCATTTTGTATTGCTCGTGCAAACTGCCAACTATCATTGTTAAGATAGAGTTTGTGGCTGCAGTTCTGTAATATATATTGCTATTTTTTCAACCAAGATTTTAAGTATAGTACCTGATAATTTGTGTTATTTGCTTTCCCTCTAACTTCAGAAAAGACTCATGTCAAAAGGTTTGTTTTCAACAAATAATGTTTTTTATCATTCTTCAATGCAGTCTGATCCAAGCTAGGGTAAGGTGACCAGATTTTCAAAATTAAGACCGGGGACATTTTGAGTTTTGCGGTCAATATATCATTAACATATCCAATTTGATTTACTGCTAAAGAAAAAGGGGAGACAATTCTGGTTCAATGTAAATCGAACATGTTAACTGCTGTAATAAACTGATGTGTAGGCCTACTAACTAATTACTATAAATGGTAACTAAAATGAATGAAACCTTTCAGAAAATCGGATTTCAATACCATGGTAAGTGAAGAGTAAAGTATTAACTCACTTATTGAGTGTTCCATAGTTAATAACAAAACATTTTCAAACTACATACGGTAGGTTATAGCCTCAAGTTTATTTGATAATTAACATATGTACAAGACATAGAGACAACAGACAAGTAACACTAGCAGAATTACATACTATCAAAGACACTTCAACAGAGAGACACAACTGTCAGACACACTGGGACAAAGAGATCAAACTGTTTGTTGAATTTTTGGATAACCACCAGGACCTCAGCTGCAATTTCCTCTGCTGTTTCCCCTTGAGTTCAACACAATTGAGTAGTTTTGTTTCCACTGATGTGCTATCATTTATCTTACAATATCTTACTAATATTGGCAGCAGCTTTACATGTCCATGATTGGATGCATAAATGGACAGAGACACAAATTCCACCTGGTCGGTCCTGTGTTACCAACAGTGTTGGGAAAGTTCACTTTCTACATGAACTAGTTCAGTTCACAGTTCACACATTTTAAAATGAACTAGTTCAGTTCATAGTTCATAATTCAAAATGTTGAACTAAAGTTCATGGTTTCAAAAATGAACTAATTTATAGTTCATAGTTCTTTTTTCAATAAGTTGCTGCGAGCTATTATTTGTCTCCTGTACGATGTTAATGGGCCATTTCAATGTTTTCAATATCCTCAGAGGGCCGTACAAGTTATTGACCTCTGCTTAAAAAAACTAAAATCACAACTCATTCATTTCATTCTGTGCAAAGAAAAAGCAACCTCTTAATCCAGATATCTCACCATGACTCGCGTATGCATGCACGTGCAGGGTGTGGCGTGACCACCAAAACAGAAAGATATGGACACAAGATGTGTGCAAATGTATTTAGTTTCCTATCCATGTGAACATGATTTAAGTGGGGGGGGACCTAACCTCCTCTAGGGGGGTCCGGAGGGCATGCTCCCCTGGGAAGATTTTTTTTTAAATGTTGAAGTTAAAAGCATCAATCTGGTGCACTTTGAGAGCAACGTTAGGAGATCTATGGACACATCTCTCAACACCCAAACACAACTGTAAACAGATTTTCTTTTAATTTATGGATATTTGACAAATCACTCCCCTTTCAAACTGTATTCTTCTTTATTAATAACTGTCATATAGTATTTTATACCTGTTTACTTTATTCTCTTATTTTTTTGATAACTATAATGATCATATAAAGATGTGCCTTTACCTCACTGGTTGTAGACAAAGCTTCTTATATTCGTTAGCATAGCTAGCTAACCAGATGCTAATGATAACAACACAGTTATTGACTGTCTGATCAGTATGACAGATGAGCAGATCGCAACTGGGCTTTCAACTAAAGACACAGACACGCAGAAACTGCGGCATGTGTATGGACTTATCGGTACTGCAATTTCTGAAGTGCTGGAGTGGCGTTCTGGTGCTCTCCGTCAGAACTGCACCCCTGTCAGTCGAGACATATACCACGTGATGACACGTTAGGCTCGTGTTGTGTTCAAGGACCCTAACCTTGGCCAGGAAAAACAGGCACTCGCTTGTTTAATTTTTTTGCGGTCTAGATTTCTTTCATTTTTTTTTTTTTGCGTGTGTTTATAAATTACCTCGAGAGCCGTACCAAATTGTCTCGCGGGCCGTATACGGCCCGGAGGCCGGAGGTTCCCCACCCCTGCCGTAGAGTCTCACTCTGAGCGAGTGCTGCTGCAGCTGCTCTCGGCTTCGTCCATACTTCATTCAATGCTCGCCGGTTCCGCGGTTCCACATTGTTTCTTGTGAGGAGTCTGATATATTTAGTATATTTATTTTAGTGCGACAGCCAGGGGTGACAGACGTGTACGCGTCACAGGCAGCTTGCTGTTGCCAGATTGGGTGGTTTTCCGCATTATTTTGAAGCCTGTTTACGGTGTGTTTTAACTGGGTTTTCGGCTGAAAGGCATATGAAATCTGGCACACTTTTGAACGCCGTTATAATACAGTGCTGAGAATGAACGCACTTTTGAACGCCGTTATACAGTGCTGATAATGAACGCGTTCTCAATTACGTTCATCTAGCGGAAATACAGTACGTTCAGTTCACGTTCGCCCAAAATATGAACGCGTTCATGAACGATCGTTCATTGAACGCGTTCAGGTACATCACTGGTTACCAAGGTAGTTGCCCATGGTGCGAACACGTTACTCACTATGGCATCACATTTAGTCCTAGCACATCTACATTTAGATTCAAAAAGCTTCCTTGTCAGTTGTGCTGTGCAATCCATAGATCTGAAACTATGATTGTGTCGCAAAGTGTGGTATGCAAAGACACCTTCCTGCACAGCTAGATCGTATTCTTCCTGGGAAGGGTCTACCTTCTTGAAGAA
This sequence comes from Pseudochaenichthys georgianus, assembly GCF_902827115.2. Lineage (NCBI taxonomy): Eukaryota > Metazoa > Chordata > Actinopteri > Perciformes > Channichthyidae > Pseudochaenichthys > Pseudochaenichthys georgianus. Next base: position 28,820,180 of record NC_047510.2, read on the forward strand.
TGTGGTGACAGAGGGCACACCAGCACGGGCAATGAGAGAGGCGTTATGCTTTTGTGTCTGTTGATGTTCTTTTACTGCTGTTCTTCATCCACTGGCAACTGAACATTAAGAATTACGAATGGTACAGTAACCATTGTATCATCTTGACCACCTGGGCGTATGAAGGACAATTCTTTCATCATATTGTCATTTAAGGGACATTTCCGTTTCTTGGAAAGAGCCATTGCACATTTTCTTCTGCCCTTTGTCACTATCCTCTTCGTACTCTGTTAACTTTTTCTTCCCCTCCAAACTTTTTCCCTTTTCTTAACTTGTCTTCTCTTTCTTCCTTTCCTTCTCTTTCTCACTATTGTACAATCTCTTTGCCTCTTCATCTTTATTCCGGTTTTTCCCTTCTCATTCTGTTCTTCCTCTCTGATATTTAAAAATAGATAGTACATTATTAGATACACTTGGGTTAACAGTCACATTGTTTTCGTCAATGTATAAATTGACAGGCTCTGTAATTATATAATTACCATTACACTTCTATCCTTTCACATATCTTCCTAAAGTGTTTCTTCTCTTCTTACTCTCCACGCTACCTGCAAAACTAAATCTTCTGACTGAATTCTATTTATTTTATTTTATGATCAAACCAAGGCCTGAAAACTGGCATTTTATATGGAAGTGATTCATATATAAAAAACATTTTAAATATTGGATACAGTACTATCAAGCTACTACACGAAATGGACAGGCACAGATCAATTTGATCAAAGATGCTCCAAAGTAGGGTACACGTTTTCAAAACCTAGTGAAGTAGCACAATGCAGAATTCCTACAATTAAGCGGGACAGTGAAGGGTGTGTTAGGGCGATCAAGAAAAGAGAGCGAGCGGCGCAGTTAAGAATGAGAGAGTTTACGGAGCAGATAGAGAAACAGGAAGACAAAAGAAGAAGAAGAATAATGAGCAGTATACTCTGTTTACCCAGTGTTTCATGACATGAAACGTTTTATTTCACCTTGCTATGTGATTTTAACGTATATTAAAAAACAGGGACATTTCCGGGGACAGTTTCAACCGGAGACAGGACAATAAAAACGGGGACTGTCCCAGGAAAACGGGGACGTCTGGTCACTCTAAGCTAGGGGGACGCTTTGTAGGAAAGATTTAGATTTTAAAATGTGAATGTTGTGAATTTATTTTTGCCTTTCTAATTATAAATGTCAATCCCTTAAAATATCACCAGTTATGTGGAATATTTAATGTTAGGAATGCATAATTTAAAGCACAACTATGATTTAGGGATTGCCTCCACGCAGCGTTTAAAATAGCAGCTAGCAGCTAACAGTGCTAGCAGTAAAACACTTTAAAAACAGCAAAAGAGCTATGTTTGTTAACTTGTGGGAGAAATGGAGGATTCCTGTTGAGTTTCTGTGACAAGGCTGTAGGCCAGGAGGCGTTATTAGTGCTTTGCGCCCTATGAGCGCATTGAAGAGTGGCAGCAAATAGCTAGCCAAGCATTGGGACTCTCAGCCAGACTAGCTACATAAACCCCGGTTTACAACAGACACTGAGGGAGAGTTAATGTTCTCTGCTCAGGCTGCATTACTGAACTAAATCTTGAAATACAGAGTAGTAGTAGTAGTAGTAGTTATGGTTGCCAACCGTCCCGTATTAGCTGGGACGCGTCTATCGTTATTCCAACCAGTTTAGATTTAACCACGCCCACTTCCGCATTACACAAGAACGTAGCTCTACGCGATAGCGTCATAGACTTCTTCTTCGGCAGTTATAGCGGTCGCGGTGTTCCAAAGGATTTGTTGACTGAAAGTAAACGATCCTGTAATCAAAGCCATATCGAAGAGTCCTGAGATTGTATTACTGGTGTTTTATCATCTATAAATAGCCTGTGTGTATTCTCAAATGTCGTTTTCAGGACAAACAAAAGACGTTTTAAATATCTTATCAGCTGGTGTAAGTGCAGAATATTGAATATAACCTTGACTATTACTGTGTACTTCATTTATCTGACAGCATTATTTAATGATACTATTTTATATATTTATTTAATGATACTATTTTATATATACATTTATCCATATACACACACACTTATATGTACTCACACATGTATTTATTCATAAATATACACAGATGTATTCATTCATGTATACACACACAGCATTATTTAATGATAATGTTTTATATATATATATATATATATATATACACACACACATTTATTCATTTATACACATATAAACACACACTTATATGTACTCACACATGTATTTATTCATGTATACACACAGATGTACAGATATATATGCACATATGTTTCTGTTTGCGTGCAATGCAGTGTGTCTGGCTGCGTGCCTGTGTGTTTGTGTGCTGTATGCGAAGGGCGCTAGGACTGCTCAGTTGACAGAGCAGGCACAATGCTCACACGTGTGTGAGAGAGTCAGCTGATTGATGGGAAAATGGTTGGTTGAAGGATAACAGTAAGTCTAATAATGATGTACCGTGCATGTTCACATCATACTTTGCATTACTTAATACCATTTTTCAAATATTTGATTTTTTAACATTTTGGACAAAATAGCCAATTGTACATCGAGGTGCCCAGATTCCCTACCCACCTATCCGATTTGAACATGCTGATGTACAATGTGATGTAGTAGCCTAATGCAGGTGTAAGACCATTGTGTGTATAGGTATGCATAGTGTTCTATGCATTTTGAGGGTTTTGGGGGGTTTGACCCCCAAAAACATTTTCGAACCCTAGGGGCTGGCTCCGCCAAAAGAATTAAATAACATAACCCTAACCTAACCCTAACCCTAAAACCGAAATAAAGTAACACAAAAAAACTAAATCCGCCAGAGTCCCGTTTCTCCATTTCTGGAAGTTGGCAACCCTAGTAGTAGTAGTAGGCCTAGTAGTAGGCCTAGTAGTAGTAGTAGTAGTAGTAGTAGTAGTAGTAGTAGTAGTAGGAGTAGTAGTAGCCATGTAGAACATTCTAGCTACATTTGTCACCAACATAATTTTTCCACAACATCTTTTCTGCTCCCACAGCGTGAGTGAGACCCAGACATAGGCCAGTCCACCCATGTTATCCATCCCAGCATGGAGTCAGCTCACCTGGTTAGAAGTGTCCTTTCTTCAGCCCCTCTCACTCAGCCGCTTATCAGCGTCCTCCAGCTGCTTTAGCTGAACATGTTGCCGCTCCACTCTAGCTCACCTGCATCATGCGTTTTGTCTTTAGGGAATAGCAGCAGAGACAGTAAGACAGAGACGTGGCAGTGTTGGAATCCGTAACACATCTTTTATTGTCTGGGCATATTCATGCAGTTGTTGAATAGAGAAGATTTAAGCAGCGTGACTGACAGAATTACACACAGCATTTTCTCATTTTGCCAACTCCTCCATTCCTTTAATCCTAAAAAGGTGGTCTTTGGGTGTGTTTTGTGAGAAAAAATAAGTTTTTTAAGAGGCAAGGAGAAGGAGGATTACTCACCTGCATTTCCCTTTTTTCTTCCTTTTGTGGTAATTGAATTGATCCAAATGCGTTTAAATGTGAGCAAAGACTGCTGAATATTCTATGAGTCAGAAGAGATGGTTTCAGTGAAATGTAACTCACAGTGAAATGAACACAATACAGGGACCTAAATGGATTGACCATGTTTTGAAGATGTCCTTATATTAAAAAGTTATTCATCGTATGCAACACAAGGAGAACAAATGTGTTTGTTGTTTGGATAATGGAAACAATGCTGGAAACTATAAAATTACTGACAGGGATGTAAGAGCTTAGAATTAGTTTTCATGACAGATATTTTGAATTTGCATAATGTTTCGTAGGCTTTTTAGAAGTGCGTTTTTTGATTAGTGTTTTTCAGGACATTGATAGAATATTAAAGAATACCGTCAAAGACAGCCATTTTAGCTGGCCCCTAGAATTATAGCCCCAATTTATGTCATTTTTTGATTCAGTAAGATGGGAAAGAATGAGGAGGAATACATTGGAGAATAATAGCACAAAGACAACATGTAAAGATGGAAATTACAAAGGTTACAATTTGCAAATGACAGGGAAGATAAAAGAGATAATTGGAGTGGCACAGAGAAAAAGGTTCTGTGGCTTTTAGAGGTCTACAAAAACGGTGAGGCATACAAATGTGCATATATAGTATTGCAGAACGTTAGAAAATGTACGGACAGCTTGATTTTTGAAGGCTGAAAAACAGACTAAGCAAGGTCTTTTCGAATATGCAATTATCTGGGTGACAAAACGAATGAGCTGTTTAATGATTATCTGCTCGATCAATACTGTCTGGGATCTGACCTCTGATAAACATGCTGAAACAGACTATATGCATGTACAAGACCCCTCCCCCTATATAGATGTATTTAAGCACTAATGCATGAACATGAGCAAGGACACATGACAATACAAACAGTTACTGTAGATGTACAAACAAACAGTGTGTACAAAACGCCTCTTTGAAGGCTTATATCAGGGAAATCAATGGTTTTTATTTGAACTCCTTTGCAGGAGGTCCATGATAACAATATAAATTAGTACAAGAAGTACATCCGAATTCTAACAATCCAACTGAGAATCAACAACCATCTTTGCCCCTCCGAATAGCTTGTAGCCCATGTTTCATGTTTCAAAACAATGCCTGCTCATTCAAAAGTACAGACAGCTGCTCATATGCTAACAGAAGTCCACTGCACACTGCACACTGCACACTGCACACTGCACACTACTTGCTCAGCGCGGAGTGGCAGAGAGCCAAACAGGACAAGTGGCGTGTGAGGAAAGCTGGACATCTTGCCAGCCAAAGAGACTTGGATATTCTTTTCACAGGAGCTGGCACATTAAACTAAGGCTAAGTATAAGTGAATATAGGGCTTTCATTTACCAGTTGGGGAGAAAGATGATACCGACAGGATGCCAATGCTGCTCTGCGTCTCCTGGATGGGAGAGATTCAAGATTGTCAAATGCTGATATTTTCTATTATGGGCAGTTTAATGGTGGGATGGTCTAACTTGCTAAATGGTGGGAAGGAATTAGCCTTGTAGCACTTCCTGAGTGTAGAATGACAATGGTCAGATTCATATTGCTGCAGAGCGTGAAACGAAAGTGTGGTCTGCTGTGATTGGTTAGTTGGCTGAAGATGTGTTGGTAATGTCCCGCCCCTTAACTTATTAAGTATATTTTGTTGGAGCACTAGCCATAAGTGTTACATAGTTAGGTTTCTATGTTATTGAAGTACACAAAATAGTCCAATTGAGGTGTTTCTGAAAGGGGGGGGGGGGGGGGAGAGAAACTTTGAGATTTTAGCCTTTTGGAGACTATTTACACGCAACATAACCAAAATACTACAGGAAAGGGAAAAAGTGTAAAAGGGCCTCTTCAACACTGTGTCTAATACAGACACACCATGTGTCCACGTAGAATGCCCCATTTGCCATTTAATACTCATACGCACATACCGTTAACGTAAGCAGCATAAAAGTGCCAATCCAGGAAGAGAATGTGATAAAACCTGCATTGTTGTATAAAGCTAAGAGTTTGAAAATAGGACACTGTTGTCAACCTACGATAAAGCAGGTCAGGATTCCACTGGTATTCTGGCCTACATTGCAAAACAAATGATGTGGTATACATCTTAAGCCACCACGATTATATGTTTGTGTTGAAAAAGTAACCAGTAAGTGACTTGGATAATAGGGCTGCATGCAGTGGGCATTGAAGCTGTTTTGATTCGTATCACTATTGCAAGGGCACTAATTTTCCTGACTAATTAAATAGAGTTTCAATCTGTTTTATGTACATTTTAAATGGGCGCATAATGAAAGAAAAATGGAAATGGCCTACACATTGTGAAACATTTAGTTTTCCTCTCCTTTTAACTGCACGTTTCCCTCCCTCTCTAATGGAGGTACTTAGCATGTGTAGCGTGTAAGCAGTGCGGAGAAGTGTTGGTTCTGTATTCAATTAGCCGTGTCTGCCCGGGAACAAGTCAACCTCCCCGGCCCCTCTCTGTCTATACACAGAGAGAGAAACAGATAGAAGCCTGAGAAAAGGTTGGGAGTGTTAATTACCAAATCCTCAGTACTCTATAGATTGTTATGTCATCATTTTAAAAGTTTCTCTCATTAGTTCTTCATCAGCCACACCTGTTTGTTTCTATACTGTATAGTAGTCCATTCAGGAGTGGAAACTCTAACTTTATGTTGGCTGCATTATTGTGTGTGTGTGTGTGTGTGTGTGTGTGTGTGTGTGTGTGTGTGTGTGTGTGTGTGTGTGTGTGTGTGTGTGTGTGTGTGTGTGCGTGCGTGTTGAAAAGTTGCCAAGAACAGCAGCAGATAACTTGTACAAATCACTATTCTCTGTGATTAATTACCCTGCTCATTCCTTAAAGCAAACACAATTCCACCTTTGTTTACCTTTCCCTCTTTTATTTTTATTTGATCTCCCTCTTTCTATCCACATATCTCTCCTCCGCCTCTACCTCTTTCTCCGGGTTTTTTTTTCTCGCTAAGTACACTGATGATTCATTATGGATTCCTTTGCACTTAGCGTTTCACACATTTCACTTCACACTTCATCACGAAGGATGTCAAATTACATTTTCCCCTCGCCGAGTGAGAAGGCAACATTTGGAAACAAAAAGTGGTCCAACTTTAGAGCACACAGCACAGTCTGCTGAAAGGTAAAGCTGTCACAACGAGTGTGTGTGTGTGTGTGTGTGTGTGTGTGTGTGTGTGTGTGTGTGTGTGTGTGTGTGTGTGTGTGTGTGTGTGTGTGTGTGTGTGTGTGTGTGTGTGTGTGTGTGTGTTGAGGCCTGATTAGATATCAGCAGGGAGTGCAAAGGGAACTCCACCAATTTCACACATAAAGGTCAGTGTACTCATCCTGGGGAGCGCTGCTCGACCTGTGAAAACAGTTGTATTGCATCCTCTGTGGCTCTGATGTCATCAGGGTTATTACCTGCTATTCGGGGAACACAGCTTTTTCCTATGGAGTGCCTTCGTAACAATGTTGGGGCATGGACACATGTCAAGGACGGTGTTATAAAAACAGCCTAAAGTTGCATTGTGGAGAGTGCAGAATGCAGTGTTTTAGAGCAAAGGTCAGCCTCTAATCTTCTTTGGTTTGGGACATTTGCTGTAGTATATAATGTACAATTTATTGGAGCGCGAGACAATAAAAGAGTGTTACAAAGTGATGTCACTATGTTCCTGAAGTAAAGAAAGGAGTCCAATGGAGGCGTTTTCAACTTGCCATTGCAGATCTTTTACATGCCAACAAATCTATTTAAAGGAAAAATCCCTTCAAGGTAGGGTAGGTAAGTTTGAGAAACCGGCTCGAGATACACTTTTTGTTATATTCCATGGAATGCTCTTAACATCCCGATAGCAATGAATATCTGAAGTGCTTTGACAAAAAATCCATAAAAAAAGGTCATCTCTGGAAGCCGTAGTATTGTAAAAAGCACGACCAATCATTTTAGCCGGCCCGGCTAAAATAACTGGATGGCCTACCTGCCTGTCAGCCTTCCATCTGTGCAGAAACTTATCTCGTGCCCTCATTGGTCATGTGCGCGTTCGTGTGTGTTGGAGGAGGGGCTCTGTGAGGAAGTGGCAGATTTGTTCCGGCTGTGTATTTTCAAATTCTAGCGCACTCGAGCTCCAAAATGACCTACCCCACCTTTAAAGTACAATAGGTCCCCTTTAATATTTTAACTGCAGAGCATCATTACATTTCTTTTGTCATCTTCATCACAGCAGTAATTTTGCAATGAAGATCTTATCAAGTCACTTATAGAAACATTGTTTGAAGACTCTGCTTTATTCTCATTACTTCCATGTCTTTAAAAGGACAGTTATCCCTGTACGACCATTTCTCCCCCTCTTAAAGCTTCTTCATATTAGAAGTTCAATGGTATATTCTGTGCTGTCAGCTTTACATTATTCATGCCTCTTTACCAGGTGTTTGGGGAGATAACCGGACAGTGTGTTGTCACATAGCTAGCTAACCTTCTCTGCTCCATCCCTTTATCGCTCTCCCTCCATTCTGTACTCTTCTGGTAATCTCTTAAGCTACAGATACCGCCTGTTACTCGTTCCTACTTTTGATTATTTTCTACCTTCCATATTTTCCAACTGCACATTTGCATGGACCCAGCGCACTTCACTTCAGGAACAGATATTTTATGTATTAAAGTCAAACATGTATAACCTTTTTAAAGACCTATGTTTTAGAGTCACTTTACTTTTTTTTCAGGGTTTATTAAAGTGGACCTATCATGCTATATTTGAAAAATATATTGTAGGGCCATACCTACAGTATACAAAACATGTTTTCAAAATGCCAAACAGCCATGCCTCATACTGCTCAAACCCCTCTTTTGCAGCCCTGTTAGAGAAATGCGGATCTTGGGTCCTTAGCTTAAAAAAAAGAAAGAAGAGGAGGCGGAGCTAATGCCTGATCAGAATTCTACCGGAGATAAAGTTAAATTCTGCTGTGATAAAATGCCATCCTGTTTAAACCACGTCAAGGATTATTTCTGAAACAGCATGAAGCTCAAATGCTTTTTGTCTTGCGGGTTTATCACAAGGTGAGTTCTTTTTTTATTTCCTAATTTTCAAACACATGTGCTCTCCAGTACAGGTTAGCTCTGAGTGTTAGCAAGGCTTGCTAATGTAAACAAAGACGTCCAAAACACTTCAGGCATTGTTTTTGATAGCAACTTTCTGTGGGTCCGCTGCCGAATTGACGTCAGTTCGGATGGAATCTGTATCCACTTGTTGTACCCTCGTTTTTAAAAGATTTGGGTAGGCCCTACGGAGGAAAAGAGAGAGGGTTTTATTTTCTGACACTGCGTGAGTTCCCCGACGCACCGGGGACACATATGTATTAAAAGACATCACAAAGTGCATTTTGCATGATAGGTTCTCTTTAAATTGTAATGTGATTAAATGTATGAACCAGTCATACTTCACCATGCATACAGTGTAGTGGATGTTTACAACTATTTTTCAATTATTTTAGAGACAAATCTGAATATTAAATACCTATTTTGACCTGTGATTGTTCAATTTTCTAACTTTTCTCAAAAGATGCTAAGATCTTCCATTTTCATATAAAATCCCTTTGAGATATGATGTACATTTCAGAATAATGAAATCCATCCTCTTAGTTTGTTGTAGTCACTCCATCCTTTGATATTCCTGTTATCATGTTTGCTCTTCTGCCTCCTTTAATGTAAGTGAATGAATTAATGAAGGCTTGCTGCTTTTAAGCTCCTAGGCGCACATCTCTGTATTTTCCCTCAGCCCTTATATCACGCTCTTCTCGCTCCATGCGCTTCACTCCTAACCGGGTGCTTTGGGAGATAACTAACCTTGTATCGTCTGCTTTTATGTCATGGCCAAACTCATTTTTACCTTCACCTTTTTCTCTCCCTTGCTTTAGGTTTATCCCCTCCTCTTTCCCACCACATCATTCTCTTTCTTCTCCTCCCTACCTATCGGCCTTGTTTCCTCCAGTTCTTCTCCATTTCTCTTCCCATTTCCCCATTCCCCTTACTTCCTGTTCTTCCCTGCTTAGGCTTCCCTTGTGTTTCAAGAGTGATGCTCGGGTGTGTTTCATCTGACAAAGCTAGACTTTTGTAGTTGGGGTCTGCTTTCCATATCAAAGGCTGTGATGGAATGATAAAGTTGCTGAGAGATTACGCAAGGGATCTGTCAGAGAACTAGAGTATGTGTGCTGCATGCATGTGTGCTAACATGCACCAAAGCTGGTTTTAAAAACATGAGCAGCTATGGGATAAGGACCCTTGTTTGCATGCATTTACTAACTCTACAAATGTGATTCTCCTTTATATGCAGTATTAAAGGTTGGGTAGGTAACTTCCTCACAGAGCCCCTCCTCCAACACACACGAACGCGCACATGACCAATGAGGGCACGAGATAAGTTTGTGCGCAGATGGAAGGCTGACAGGCAGGTAGGCCATCCAGTTACTTTAGCCGGGCCGGCTCAGATGATTGGTCGTGCTTTTTACAGTATGGCTTCCACAGATGACATTTTATGGATTTTTTGTCAAAGCACTTCAGATATTCATTGCTATCGGGATGTTAAGAGCATTCCATGGAATATAACAAAAAGTGTATCTCGAGCCGGTTTCTCAAACGTACCTACCCCACCTTGAAAGGGAGCGGTTTGAACATTTGAGAGAGAGGGAGAATGAATGAAAAGCATAAAGGTCTTCCTAAACAAACTTCTTCCAATACTTTGCTCATGTTAATGTCGTCCTTGATTATCTACCTACACTGTGACAGTGTGTGGTCATTGTCACTTTTTTTTGTAATGCTCTAAACGCTGTGGTTACATTTAAAAGGTGTGACCGTCAACAGTATCTGTTCTCAAATTGATGATGTGGGCAGATACACAACGAGCAACCTGTGTGTGTGTAAAAGGTAAGGTAATGCATACAAAACTAATTTCACTTGAAAGGACCATGCCACAGCATTTCCAGGTAGCTATAAGGAGACATGACAGAAGAACACACAAGTTGAAAAGGAAGGGATGAGAGGAGTCCAGATCTAGGGGAACCTAGGCGCAGCATTACATTTCCCTCTCCCAACTCTTCCCACTCCCAAGAAATGGTAAACGACACAGGAAATCAGCTTTTTGAGATGTAATCATTCAAAAAGAGGTGAGACAACCCCAACATAACAAACAACGTCTTTACAGAGTTTCCTTAAACTTGCCTAACAAAACAAATCAAATACAATACAGGCTTCTTACCTACTCTTACCAGTAAACATGAGAAAAAGGTTCAAACAAAAAGAGGGTTTCTCACTCCTAAACACATTTAAAGCGTGTCTACAAAGACAGGTACAGTAAAGTAGCTTCTCTTTCTAAAGTTTCACAACAAGAAAAAAGGACCGGTATACGGTGCAAGTATGTACACAGCACAACAGGACAGATATCTTAATACGCAATTGTGTTGGGAGTAGGAGAAGTCGAGTCAGAGAGAGGGCAGAGGAACTGCACGGCTGCTGCTTAAATGCTCCCGTCTCCTCAGGTGGACCAATCAGCAGGTTGAAGGTATCTAATCAGCTAACGGGCAACACGGGCAACACGGGCAACACGGGCACACACACACACACACACACACACACACACACACACACACACACACACACACACACACACACACACACACACACACACACACACACACACACACACACACACACACACACACACACACACACACACACACGGAGGGAAACATATCTACACACAAATGACATAACGACCCAGGGTCGTAACAAGGAGACAGGTAGATTTGATGAAGGGATGAAGGGAGGGATTAGGGATCCAAGGGTGGAGGGATGAAGAGGGGAAAATATGGTAGGGGAGAAAGGATGAATGGATGAGGGGAGGGTGGGATGGATGGATGAAGGGATGAAGGGTTCAATGGGTGGAGGGATAAGGGAAAAAGAGGGATGATAAATGAAGAGGTCGATGGGTGAAGGGATGAGGGGAGGACAGGATTTAGTGATGAAGGGATGAGAGGAGGAAGGGATGTACTGATGAATGGGTGAAGATGTCGATGGGTGAAGGGATGAGGGGAGGAAGGGATACAATACTGTCAGGCCTTTCATTCTGTCGTTTTTACCAAGCATTCATTGAGAGCCTTATTTGTTTTTCTTTTATCTGCTGGTTCCATAGCCTTACACTGAAAGACAGGAACAGCCTGAACAGCATTGTTAAAACCTGCTCCAAGATCATCGGCGTGAAACAGAGAGACTTAAATTCATTCTGTAAGCAACAGATTCTGCGGAAAGCAGAGAGCATTCTGAACTCTGCAGGTCATGTACTTTCACATGAATTTCGTCTGTTGCCATCAGGGCGAAGATATGCTCTACCTTCTCAAAGGACTAATCGCTTTTCTAAATCATTCATCCCTTCTGCACTCAAACCTTTAAATTCTTGAAAGGCTTTTGACTTGATTATGTATTTATTATTGTGATGCTACAGTATGAACTATTTATAGTGTAAATTGGAATGATCCACATCTGTGCTCCCGGGTGTATCTGTGTGTGTTCTTCCTGTATGTTCCTGCCTGTGTACATGACATAAGCTGCTGCTCATAACCAATATTGCGGGATTAATAAAGTTGTTGATTGATTGATTCGATACGATAATACTTTAATAGTCAGATCAAGTCTGAAATGTGACTTGCATCACAGCAGCTCCATCAACATAGACAAATATCAAGACACAATATATGAAAAACAAACAACAAACATTTAACATAACAGCACAATTACTGAGAGACAACATGCTCAAAGACCCTTTCATCTACAAGGGATGCAGTGATGAATGGATGAAGATGCCGATGGGTGGAGGGATGAGGGGATGAAAGGCTGTGGATATGGATGAGCTCGGAAGGGGAATAGATGAGTGAGACAGCAGCGAACATGGTGGCAGGATGTTTTGGCCAAGTAGTCTTAGCAGGTGATAGAAGATGTGGTTGAGGTGTGACCCTGCTCCCAAGTTAACTTATTAACCTCATAGATTCCCATTAGCCACAGATAAACAATTTCTTCAGCTCTTTGCCTACCCCGCAGTGCAGACTCTGAAAACTGGGTTAACATATGGACCCTTCTGCTTTCATGCTTGCACATAAACAGTAAAATGAATACTGCACACACGTCTTTTTATCACATTTATGCTCACAAAGCAATAAACCCCGTCTGGACAATCTTACATTTATCTCACTGCAACTGCTGTTGATCAAACACAAGCTTTGGACTTCAACTTTTATCAAATTTACAATGTGTTTTTCTCAAAGCCTCACAGAGCGTTGTCTTGCTTTATTACAGTGTTTTAGGTCAGTACCTCTAGTGAGTGCAATACAGCAAAGCAACGACCTCTCATCACCCAAAGTGAAGCCAAGAGAAACAAACGCACTTGTGAATCATCGCCTCAGAGTTGAGACAAATGTTCTCTCTTTGGAACATTACATTCTGTAAACTACTTTGCCATTTAGGGTACTTTTTAATGAAAATTTGGAAAAACAATCAGAGAAAACACTTGCTACATTAAGTATGTTGCACGCATAGTTTATGATACACACACAGAGTGCTGCAATAATTCAGTCCTGATACAGGTAGTATTATATCACAGTACGTTATCCTGCCTGTGTTTATCATTCTGGCTCTTTCTGTTTATTACGTACGGAGCCCCCTAGGGGACATGGAGAAGAAAAAGAAAACTATTTGAAAAAAAAAAAGGTTTGCGAGACCTTTACTTTAGCTCAATGTACTTCCTGGTCAGTTTGGCTGCTACGGCAACACAGAAACCACAACAATGGAGCGGCTTAAATATAAAGATATTCTTTCACACACAGTGACGTCACGAGCTACCCACAATGCAATGCGCGCCATATATATATATATATAAATAGGCCATTTTCCTGGATGTGCAAATATCCTGGAGGTGCAAATATAAACAGCTAGCTAACGTAGCCAGGCAGAGCGCACTAGGTTTTTTTTCGGAATTAATGACCGAATAAATCACTGCATGTCTTCGGATTACATCTCTGGACTTGAGGGGTGTGCTCTAGGTCGTTACCAGCGTAAACTAGAGCTGTGTGGGTTGTCGGATTGCCCTTACAGACAGATGCAGATGTATGGAAAAACGACCCTCGAAAGTGGCCTTCGTCGATTTTGGCTGCATCTATGTCTAATTTCTGGAAACACCAGGTGAATACCCCACTTGTCACAATAATATTATCATGCCATTGCATATATGTGGTATTTTAGAGTTGACTAGATATTGATTAAGGCAATAGACTATGATATTCAGTACAGGAAGCTTAGCAAGACGGTGTAGCCTACGGCTAAACCCTCGGCCTGCTTGCACCTCGCGTAAAATGGCAGATACCGGAAGTACGGTGTCGCCCTCGGCCCAATACCCGTATGTGTGTGTGAAAGAATAACATCAGTGCTTGGCAATAGGCGCGGGATTCACACATATATATACATGTAAAGGGTTTCACATAAGTGAAGACACCTCAAGAGAACAATCTTGAGATGCACGTCCCTCTGAGCTGAGTTATTGACAGATTCGAATTTCAATCACTCGAGAATCAATAACTCATGAACATAACGTTGTAAAAATACAAAGAACATGACAAACAACATGACTTTACAATCATAGCAAGGTAGACAACGAGCTACAGAGTCGTTTTTATCAGAACAGTTTGATACGCGCAGTCATCCGAGCTAAACATCAATAATTGGTCACAATCTGCAGCTTGAGGAGGAGTGCTTAGGGACCGTCTACAAACTGCAACGGGGTTTTGTGAGATCTCGCAAAAGTATTGCGATATCTTGCAAAGGTTTTGCGATATCTCGCAAAACTTTCTTTTTTTTTGTTCAAATAAAAAAATTCTCCATGTCCCCTAGGGGGCTCCGTAATTATGGGACGGGTGATACAGAGAAATACAAACAATAATCCCTTTAGTTCAGTTATTAAATATTTGTCATGAGTCTGTAACAGAAACAGTCCACTCAGTGTGCGTGTCTTGCAAGACTTATGCGGAAAAATTGAAATGATTGCATATTCCTCTTTTCCCAGTAGGCTACTACTTTCTATTTCTAACTATTTGCCTACTTAGCCTAATCATCAGTCAGATTTAACATTTAATTAGACTAAATCTAAATCTTAATACTTTGCAGTACGATGTTACAATGATTTGCTTTGATATGAGTGTGTTTCTCAATCGCTGGTCATTACCTATGACAGTCTCTTGAATCCAGACAACCTTGCATCCTAATTGGTCAGACCATCTTTGCAAATTTAAAGACATTTCACAAAGCTTTCAAACACTTTGACATTCCTCTTTCATGACATCCTTAGGCCTACTTGTTTATTTCTCTTGCTTGTTGTCTCTCTTGTTCCCTTTTAAGTGCTTTCTTAGCTCTATGCAAAGCCTTCTCAGACTTTGGCGAGGACACACTCACAAACTCACACACAAACATACCCTAGCACAATCTGAGTCATCGTCTTTCACCACAATACCCAGCAAATTATCCATATTTCATCCCTTTAAATCTTATTCAATGTAAAGTGCAGACATGCAGTTCCAGCCGCTCAAAGATCAGACATGTTTAAAACAAAGAAGATGACCTTTGTGTGAAATCTTGTTGTGTGACTGTGTTTCCGACTGTTGGCCTTTTTCAGCGCGCAAATGAGTAGACTTATGCATTTGTGTGCTATGTCTGTTTGGTCTGACAGGACATTCACCCAGGGCACCCAAGTTGTTGAAGACATATGCAAAGGCTTTATTGTCATATGCACATTAGCAACAGTGTATATGTGGTAATACACATCTTAAGTCCCAGGCTCCTCCTGCAGTGCAACATACAAAATACTTAAGACATGAAAAATACCTAAAAATAGTGCAAAAGAAAAAATATATATATTACAAGAGAATGGTAAGTAATATCCAGCAGTGTTGGGAAAGTTCACTTTCTACATGAACTAGTTCAGTTCACAGTTCACATATTTTAAAATGAACTAGTTCAGTTCATAGTTCATAATTCAAAATTTTGAACTAAAGTTCATGGTTTCAAAAATGAACTAATTTATAGTTCATAGTTCTTTTTTCAATAAGTTGCTGCGAGCTATTATTTGTCTCCTGTACGATGTTAATGGGCCATTTCAATTTTTACAATATCCTCAGAGGGCCGTACAAGTTATTGACCTCTGCTTAAAAAAACTAAAATCACAGCTCATTCATTTCATTCTGTGCAAAGAAAAAGCAACCTCCTAATCCAGATATCTCACCATGACTCGCGTATGCATGCACGTGCAGGGTGTGGCGTGACCACCTAAACAGAAGATAATTTATGGACACAAGATGTGTGCAAATGTATTTAGTTTCCTATCCATGTGAACATGGTTTAAGTGGGGGGGACCTAACCTCCTCTAGAGGGGTCCGGGGGGCGTGCTCCCCTGGCAAGATGTGTTGCACTTTGAGAGCAACATTAGGAGATCTATGGACACATCTCTCAACACCCAAACACAACTGTAAGCAGATTTTCTTTTAATTTATGGATATTTGACAAATCACTACCCTTTCAAACTGTATTCTTCTTTATTAATAACTGTCTTATAGTATTTTATACTGTTTACTTTATTCTCTTATTTTTTTTATAACTATAATGATCATATAAAGATGTGCCTTGACCTCACTGGTGAGACAAAGCTTCTTATATTCGTTAGCATAGCTAGCTAACCAGATGCTAATGACAACAACACAGTTATTGACTGTATGACAGATGAGCAGATCGCCACTGGGCTTACAACTAAAGACACAGACACGCAGAAACTGTGGCATGTGTATGGACTTATCGGTACTGCAATTTCTGAAGTGCTGGAGTGGCGTTCTGGTGCTCTCCGTCAGAACTGCACCCCTGTCAGTCGAGACATATACCACGTGATGACACGTTAGGCTCGTGTTGTGTTCAAGGACCCTGACCTTGGCCAGGAAAAACAGGTACTCGCTTGTTAATTTTTTTGCGGTCTAGATTTCTTTCATTTTTTTGTTGTTTGCGTGTGTTTATAAATTACCTCGAGGGCCGTACCAAATTGTCTCGCGGGCCGTATACGGCCGGAGGCCGGAGGTTCCCACCCCTGCCGTAGAGTCTCACTCTGAGCGAGTGCTGCTGCAGCTGCTCTCGGCTTCGTCCATACTAATTCATTCATTCAATGCTCGCCGGTTCCGCGGTTCCACATTGTTTGTTGTGAGGAGTCTGATATATTTAGTATATTATATTTTAGTGCGACAGCCAGGGGTGACAGGCGCGTACGCGTCACAGGCAGCTTGCTGTTGCCAGATTGGGTGGTTTTCCGCATTATTTTGATAAGCCTTTTCGGCTGAAAGGCATATGAAATCTGGCACACTTTTGAACGCCGTTATAATACAGTGCTGAGAATGAACGCACGTTTGAACGCCGTTATACAGCGCTGAGAATGAACGCGTTCTCAATTACGTTCATCTAGCGGAAATACAGTACGTTCAGTTCACGTTCGCCCAAAATATGAACGCGTTCATGAACGATCGTTCATTGAACGCGTTCAGGTACATCACTGATATCCAGAGCATACACTATTTTCGTGTAAAATAGATAGGAAAGAATTAGAGCAGATTGAGATTTAAGAAAATAAATACTGTACAGTGGTATACACGACTTTTTATTAGCAACCCCCCACTTTAAATGTTCTTAATCTTTTTATTTGTATTTCTGTTGTACCTATATGTTCACTTTATTTGTATGGGGTTCTATATTTTACATTGTTGCATCGACTCAGTTGTCTTGCGTCTTATCTGTCAGAGAGAAACCATTATTTGTATTATCATACATTTTACCTCCTTGCGTCTATTATCCTGATCAAATGTTACATTTTGCTGCATGTACCTGTAAAGTTCTTAACTTGCTATTTTGTAAAGCACTTTGAGCTGCATGTGTTGTATGAAAAGTGCTATATAAATAAAGCTTTATTATTATTATAAATACTGCATATTGTAATAATAAATTACTTAATATTAAGACTGCAAACTGATGGATGTGTTGTAAAGTTATGTCACATGATGTTATGTGAAGTTGGGGGCTTCTGCAAAAGTGGCAAAATATAGCAAGTAGTGATAAGATCATGTTGTGGAGGTTCACGTACAGGTGGCTCGATCTCATAAATTATCCACATGCTTTTTGTCTGGTCAGCTAATAGCACACTTACAGTGAATCCTCTAGGCGCCATGAACAGAGAGGAGACCTTGCTGAATAATCCACAGATACTAAGATCCTTTAATTGTATCTGCAGCAATGATCAGCGGTGGAGATGGGTGAGTCAGTTAGAAAGCAAGGGAAGAGAAGGAAGAGACAGAAAGCACTGACCTTAAGTAAGCTCCGGTCACAGATTGATGCCTCAGCCAAGATTTTTTTCTAACAAATCCAACCATAACAATAAAACCATCAATGAGTTCATATTTGTATGTAAAGCTGATACTGTCACGGTGTGTGTAGGAAGCAGGACCCAAATGCAGATTAAAGTGAACAAAATAAGTCCTTTATTTCAAGGCTAAACTATTTACAAAGACTGAACAGAGCACTCACCGCAGACCAAGTCATAACACAAGACGGACCGACAAAGACAGACAAACCAGAACTTAAATACACACAAGACTAATCATACAAACAAGACACAGGTGAGGAGGGAGGAGAAAACACAGGGACACCAGGTGAACACAATCGGGTAAATCAGACACACCAGGGAAACTAACGACAGGGAACCACAGACAGATCTAAACAAGACAAGACACAACGCAGACAGAAAACCAAAGACAGATCTAGACAAGACACAACGCAGACAGAAAACCAAAGACAGATCTAGACAAGACACAACACAGACAGATCGTGACAGATACATCCTATTCTTCTATTGAGCTCCATTAATGTCCATGAACAACACATGAACGAGCCACAGTGTTTCACTGGCAGGCATGTTCTTTTATTTAATAATAATAATACATAATATATAATAATACATAATACATAATAATAATAATACATGAGACTTGTATAGCACTTTTCTAGAAACTCAAAGACGCTTTGACAGAGAACTCGGGGTCTTTTGTGTATTTTAAGTCAATCCCATACACAAACTTGCTGTTGGGAATACTCACCAGTGCAGAACATGTGTTGGACAGCAAGTGAAAATAGTCCTTGACAAATACTCCATGTATGTGTGAATTACATTAAAACTACATTTGGCCTGTTTTTCTTCAAATGTTCATGTTTTCAGTGGAAATAGGTGGGGTTCACTGACACTCAGTATCATAATGTTGTTGATAATAAGACAATATACAAAAGCAGCCATACTCAAATCAAAAGCTGAGCACCCCGGTAACAAACAGGTGCTATCGTGCACGAAGAAGGCAGCATGGGAGCAGAATGACAATGCGTATAGATGAAACCATGAACTAACTATAACTATTCAAATATTTTCCCTAAAAGATAACAGAAATGCCTTTCATGACAATTTTTATTTCAATTACTTAATTATAATAGGGAGGCGTGTGGTGCAGTGGGTTGCTGATTGGTGTTCGGATCAGGGGGTCACAGGTTCAAACCCCACTGCAGTCAGCATGTCGTTGTGTCTCTGGGACACTTCACCCCAAATTGCTCCTGTGGGGATTGTCCACAGTATTGAGTATGTAAGTCGCTTTGTATAAAAGCATCTAACAAGTAACATGTAATGTAATGTAATAATTGTCTTTCTATGTAAAAACGTGTACAGTTGCCCTTGGATATTTCTTTTCACCGACTTGTTTATTTTTTTTTTTAAATTGGATCGATTTTTGTGTAATGTATTTTTAGATGCTTTGACAAACTGTACGTGTCTCACTGTACATGTCTTCGAAACTTGAAAAATAACATATTTCACTGCTGTCAGTCAACATTGACATGAAGCCAAGACAGACAATATAAATATTTAGCAGAAACAGAAAGACGGACACAATGATAAGACAGCAGAAGAAAAAAGATTTGAAATCAATGATGTTTTTATATTTTGAGTTGCATCTTATGTAAAAGTGCAGCTGAATATTACAAACCGCTTCTGACAGACTTGGAAATAAAAGGGAACCTTGAACAAAGGTGTGTGAGCTGGGTTTGTTTATGAGAGGCAGAAAGAAAACCGGATTTTTAATGGCTTAATTATTGTTCCAGCTTTGTGATTGCCTTCTCTGAAAAAGGAACACTGGTGTGTGTGTGTGTGTGTGTGTGTGTGTGTGTGTGTGTGTGTGTGTGTGTGTGTGTGTGTGTGTGTGTGTGTCATTATGTCTGATATCCCGGTTTTGTCTCACAGCGATAAAAGCCAACGTTTTCCCACACCGACATCTCCTGAGCGTGTTCGCATTGGTGCCTTTTACTTTCTTCTCGATTGTTTCCAATTATCTTTCTTCTTCACTTGCAGAGATTAAAAAGACTTTAACACCGTACAGAAGACTGATTGGAGCCTCGCTAGCAAGCTCCAGTGTTCGAGGAAGCATTAGGGAGAGTAGAAAAGAAAAAGGCTTAGAGTAATAAGGTGGCCTTGACAGTTGGGTAACACCAGAAATATAAAAAATAAAAGGGAGTGGGAAGTTTTGGTGTTAAAAAAGGTGTTGGTTTTGAAGGAGAGAAGTGTATTTTGTCAATGTTGAAAGGCTGAAACAGTAGCTGAAGAATGATGCATTTGTCAAGCTAATCTTAATCTTAAAGGGGACCTATCGTGCAAAATGCACTTTGTGATGTCTTTTATACATAAATATGTGTCCCCGGTGCGTCAGGGAACTCACGCAGCATCAGAAAATAAAACCCTCTCTTTTCCTCCGTACCCAAATAACAGGGGTACAACGAGCGGATACAGATTTGCTGCCGATCTGACGTCAAATAGTCAGAAACAATGCGTTACGTGTTTTGGACGTAATCTCGTCTTTGTTTACATTAGCAAGCCTCGCTAACACGCTAACATGTATTTAAAAAGCAGGAAATAAAAAAAGGAACTCACCTTGTGATAAACCCGCACGAGAAAAAGCATTTGAGATTCATACCGTTTCAAAAATAATCTTTGATGTGGTTTAAACAGGATGGCGTTTTATCACAGCAGAATTTAACAGAATTCTGATCAGGCATTAGCTCGGCCTCCTCTTTTTTTTTTTTCAAGCTAAGGACCCAAAATCCTTGTTTCTCTAACAGGGCTGCAAAAGAGGGGTATGAGCAGTATGAGGCATGGGTGATCTGTTTGGTATTTTAAGCAAAACACTTCACAGACATGTTTTGTATAGGTATGGCCCTACAATATATTGTTCCAATATATCTTAATAGGTCCACTTTAAGCTATAAGATTTCTATTCATTATTACTTTGGAAAGGGTCACCGATCAGCACTGTTGTTTATACATTATTATATTAACTGCTGTCCATTGCAAAAAAGCTTCCACCTCAACCCCTAAAATAACCAACAATATATCAGCCAAAGATCCAGCTCTGCATCAAATATCTCATTTGTACCTTGAAAGGGTTAAGTACTTGCGGTTCAAATTGATTAATCTTGCATGAAACTGCAAGCAACTTCACTGGCTGTGCACACCAACGTGGCTCAGACTAGAGGAGAAATTACATCATCTTTCACACAGCAACAGAACACACTCCATCAAGGGTGCGAAACCCAGTTGCCTAATGAAATCTCACCTCCAGTAGCAGCCGACAGACATCACTTTACCTCACAAGTATATAGAAGACCATCATGATGTCAAATTACAAAGTGTAGCATTTAAGCTGAGAGTTAACTTAGATGATGCAAATAACTGACACAGAAAGGAAGAGGAGGGCCCACAGTGACACTAGATTGTTAAATCAAACTGTAGATTGTTCAATTAAAGGCAGAAATAGCCAGGAAATGATGATGTGAGGAAGCGCACACACTCCCTCACTAACATGTTGGTCTTAACTATTTGTTTGTTAAGAAAGGTAGTACATGTTTTTTCTGAGTTTCCTTTATCTCAGTTAAAGTTATAAAAACAGTTTTACATAGACAAACTAATAAAATGCATCTAAATTCGTTTGTCAGTCTGTAAAACACACAAGCACCATCACCATTTCCTTTGTTCAGACCTGGAGGCCATCTTGTCCCAGTGCTCAAAGGGGGAGCACGCCTCCAAAGTACTCCTTATATGTGCTGTATGAGTAGGCGGAGTCTTGGACGCGATTGGTCAGGAAATGTGTGATTTTATGAGTGTCAATTAAGTTAAAAACTATCCGTTTTAAGCAGACCTTGTTGTTCTTTAAGATATCATATTTATGGCGATGCAATAATGAATTTACTTAAGCCTTTAGGGTTTTATTAAAGGTAGACAACAGTGTTTAATTTTGTATTTAAGCCTTCACTCTGCTTTTAGAACCATGACCTGATTGGCCAGGTTGGAGTGGGAAGGTGGGCCGTCTCCTATAAATGTGGTTGGGACGAGAGGGGAAGGGGATTCGTTTTTGTTCCTTGCTGGTGAATGCAGCACCAGGCATGCAGTTTGTGTTTCTGTGGAATAATGTGGAAGGCTAAGAAGAAAACGCCTGTTTATTTTTGCAAGAAAACCCTCTCTCCACGTATCGTTCCTTCACCTGCACCTCACATCGTAACAATTGGTGGCAGTGGTGGGATTTGAACCCACGCCTCCTGAGAGACTGGAGCCTCAATCCAACAGATGAATATTTGTAATATAAATGTGCTTCACACATTGATGAAGCTCTTGTTGTCGCTCTACTTAATAATAATAATAATAATACATTTCATTTCGAAGCGCTTTTCCAGGTGCTCAAAGACGCTTTACAGTGGTGATAAAACATGATAAAATAGAATTTAAAAATGTATAAGAACATGATAAAATAACATTTAAAAGTTATTAAAACAGCAACACAGCATAATTCACAGATTAAAAGCCAGTCTGAAGAGGTGTGTCTTGGTCAGTGTTTTGAAAGTGGGGGGGTCAGTGCAGTCTCTGATGTGTTGGGGGAGGGAGTTCCAGAGGGTGGGGGCAGCGATGGAGAAGGCTCTGTCGCCCCAGGTTCGGAGCTTGGTTCGTGTGGGGATAGAGAGGAGGTTCGCTTCTGATGAGCGAAGGCTGCGGGAGGGGGTGTAGTGGTGGATCAGGTCGGAGAGGTAGGGGGGGGCCTGGTTATTGAGAGCTTTGTGTGTTAACAGAAGGATTTTGAAGTGTATTCGTTGACGGACTTCTTCTACTTCTTTGTTCTGTGGACTGATGGCAGAACTGACTCAATATTGACTTACTATCGCCCCTCAAGGTAGAAGTGTTATTACAAGACAGGATGTAGGAGTAGATATCTATGCAGTAATACATAAACGTCTTTGGTATAATGTCAATATTGTGACTTCGACGAGTTCTGTTGAGTTTTTATCTGAAATGCTGGCTTTATATTATTAAAGGTCACCTATTATGCAAAATCCACTTGTTCATGTCTTTTATACATAAACATGTGTCCCCTCTGTGGAAAGAGATTAACTCACTTTTTGTCCTGATCCATTTCTATAAAAACCTGTCTGAAAATGAGCTGATCAGATTTTGGCCACTTTATGATGTCATAACGATGTGTTGTCTTGTGTGACCATTAGCCAATCAGCAACCAAGGTAACACCCCCCCCCCCCCCACCTTATCACCTGAATCTCCTCCTAGAGCACCATTGAGTTCTTTTTAACCAAATCTCTCTCAGAGGGGCGTGGGGAGGGGCTCCTTATTTTCATCTAAAGTCACAGTCAGAGAATCAGCACTTTGGAAACAGGGCTGAAACAGAGGGGATTATGGGATGCTATAATGATCTGTTTGGTGTCTGTTTGAGACCTATGATATATTGATGAAAAACAGTATAATAGGGGACCTTTAACTGAAATGCTGGCCTTATATTATATATTATATTATATATATATATAATACATGTCTTGTAATAGTCCAGTGTTGGGTAAATTATCATCTAAAGTTCAGTAGGATACAGGGACGAGCACAGGTATGGGCTAATGTTGCCCGGGCAACGGCCCGTTTTGCCTTTTTGGCTGACCTGCCCCTCTGGAGAGAGCGAGAGTTTGTTTGTCTTTTTTCTGTTGTGGCCGAATCAACATGATGAGCTCTCAATTAGTATCGTAGCGTCTCGCTGCGGGAAACACACTTTTGGAATTTGGAAACTTGATTTTGAGTTGTCTCATGGCAGTTAGGGTATAAAGGACAAACCAGGGGACTTTACTTCCTCTTGATACCGTCGGTTATTTACAAAAAAACACCTAAATATAGCCTAGTTGTTATTGTGCTTCTGTCTTTCCGTGTCTTTTCATCTGTAAACTGCCTCACCGCTCGCTCTCTTTTCTTGATTTTAACATTTCATACATAACATCCTACATCTCATTGTAGGATTTCTGCCATGTCTCTACCACTTTAGTTTGACCATCTCTGTTATTAAGTTATGGAATACTAAATAAATAAGTAGCCTAATTAGATACCTTACCGTTACTGCGCTCATAAAGAATGATAATAATAAGAATATTGCGTATTGAACTGGTTTAATTAATTAGTGAGTTTATTTAAGCTAATTAGTTAGAGGCCCTATTATATCAGTATGTCTGGACTGCACAGCAGTTACAAAGGTCAAACTACATTAGAACAGAATTGTCCCCATTTTGTCTTTAATAGTTACTAACATTAGATATTTTAATGAGACATGGACCGCAAAACTAAAAATGTCCCTGGTTTTGATTTTTAAAATCAAGTCACCGAATGCAAGTAGTCGCCTTAGCTTATTTTGTCATGAGATGTGAATTATTGTTCAATTTAGTTGATGTAATAATCGTTTGGTTTCTTTTACATTAAAAACTAGTTATAATTTTCAAAAGGTCTTTTTCCAGTTTAGAGCAATAGCCCCTCCAAATGTCTGAACACGTCCCTGGTAGGATATAGATGTTGTTGGTATTACTCATTATATTCCGCCTTTGTACACCATTAGTTATATGTTCCGTACTGTAGGGAGTTTGTGTACGACAATCAACAGGGTCTAAAAATAGAGTATTATTCAGTGGCACATCAGTGCAGGGGACGCTATTCAAGCAGGATGTTTTGACAGTTCTGTGACACATTCTACTGTCTATGCATCTGTGTGTGTGTG
Source organism: Pseudochaenichthys georgianus (assembly GCF_902827115.2). Lineage (NCBI taxonomy): Eukaryota > Metazoa > Chordata > Actinopteri > Perciformes > Channichthyidae > Pseudochaenichthys > Pseudochaenichthys georgianus. The sequence continues at coordinate 28,844,971 of NC_047510.2, forward strand.
TGTGTGTGTGTGTGTGTGTGTGTGTGTGTGTGTGTGTGTGTGTGTGTGTGTGTGTGTGTGTGTGTGTGTGTGTGTGTGTGTGTGTGTGTGTGTGGCCTAGCATTACTATACTTGTGGGGACCTAAATCTGTTTACACAGTCACGTGTGGGGACTCGCCGCCCTTATGGGGACAACATGTATGCATCGTAGTTGTGTGTGCTTGACATTGGGTTGTGTGTTAATAAGTGTTTGTGATAAATGGGGATCAAAGCAGTGTTTGGTTTGTGTTTGGATAACTCTGTGTGTGTGTGTGTGTGTGTGTGTGTGTGTGTGTGTGTGTGTGTGTGTGTGTGTGTGTGTGTGTGTGTGTGTGTGTGTGTGTGTGTGTGTGTGTGTGTGTGTGTGTGTGTGTGTGTGTACTGTGCATGCACTGAAATCTGTCACATCACCTCCATACCATATGAAACTGCACATCATGACTCTGCCGGTTCCCTACAGCTTAATGTGTCATTAGAAATTACATCACACAAACAAACACACAAACAATCACACACACACACACACACACACACACACACACACACACACACACACACACACACACACACACACACACACACACACACACACACACACACACACACACACACACACACACACACACACACACACACACACACACACACACACACACACACACACACGCACACATACCATGTACACATCACTTCAGGGGACATTACATTGACTTACATGCATTTCCTAGAGACTTATCCTAACCTTAACCATAACCAACACATGCCTAACCCTTACCCTTAACCTTACCCTAACCCTTACCCTTAACCTTACCCTTACCCTTACCCTTACCCTTACCCTAACCCTAAACCTAACCAAGTCTTCAGCCTAAAATTAATGATTCCCCTCATGGGGACCTCCATTTTGTCCCCATGAGGGAGGCGAGTCCCCACACGTGACTGTGTAAACAGATTTAGGTCCCCACAAGTATAGTAATGCTAGACCACACACACACATATTAATGCTGGATGACTCAGTTCTTTGGTCTTTTTTTTAGAGTGAGCAAAGAAGAAACTTTAAATGTTAAAAGGTCAGGATTCCACACCGGTGCTCTTACATTAGGCGCATTCACACCGCAGTACTTTTCCCACAAAGGTGCATGAGAACTTAGTTCATGAGAACTCTTTTGTCGCATTCACACCAAAAAGAGCCGGTACTAAAATTAGTTCATGAGAACCTTTTTACCCCCTTTTCAGTCCCTGCTAGAGAGCAGGGACTTTCGTGGGAGAAAAAGGTTCCTATGTCTGATTGGCTGGGCGGAATGCTACGGAGCCCCCTAGGGGACATGGAGAAAAAATAAATAATAATTTGAACAAAAAATAAATAAAATGTTTTGCGAGATCTCGCAATACATTTCGGCTGCTACGGCAACACAGAAACCACAACAATGGAGTGGTTCATCGATTTTACTTTGAGCTTGGCCTTAAATATAAAGATATAACATCAGTGCTTGGCAATAGGCACGGGTTTCACACATAGACTGTATATATAAAGGGTTTCACATAAGTGAAGACACCTCAAGAGAACACTCAGAGCGAAGGGACATGCACGTTCCTCTGAGCTGAGTTATTGACAGATTCGAATTTCGCGGATCAATAACTCATGAACATAACGTTGTAAAAATACAAACAACATGACTTTACAATCATAGCAAGGTAGACAACGAGCTACAGAGTCGTTTTTATCAGAACACTTCGATATGCGCCGTCATCCGAGCTAAACATCAATAATTGGTCACAATCTGCAGCTTGAGGAGGAGTGCTTAGGGGCCGTCTACAAACTGCAACGGGGTTTTGCGAGATCTCGCAAAACATTTTATTTTTATTTTGTTTCAAATAAAAAAAAATGTCTTCTCCATGTCCTCTAGGGGGCTCCGTAGAATGCAAACCACGCCCCGTAAAACTCCCAAAAAGTTTTGTGAAGCCGCCATTTTATTATCCTCGCATTAGCATTATTAGCATTAGCCCAGCGCAGAAACGCAGAGAGACTAACTTATGGCAACACAAAATAAAACATGGGAGCGGTGGAGATGAGGAGGTGTCGGCGTTCTGGCGATTTACTCGGAAGGCTTCAGTCCCCAACTCCGGGGACTTCCGGCCGGGGACTTTGGGCGGCAGTATACGCCGTGAAGTGGTTTGCGGCCTGCCAGTAAACCCAAAGCAGAAGAAGAAGAAGTGACGTCAGCGGCTTCATTTGCCTAATCCTCCCCCAGGGACTTTTTCCGGTGTGAACGCGATCTGCACTTAGTTCATGAGAACTAAAGAGTTCTCATGAACTAAGTTCTCATGAACCTTTGTGGGAAAAGTACTGCGGTGTGAATGCGCCTTTTGAGTTAGTCACGCTTAAACATCCGTCACAGACAGTTCACTTTAAAGAAGGATGAGTCATATTCACCACCTCTTCTAATTGTCAGGAACACACACTGTTTAGTAAATATAATGTAATCATAGATCAAATCCAAGAGCCACAACGTCTGTAAAAGTAGGATGTCATTGACAAATCTTTGTTGTCAAATGCCTTTTTTATTTAGTAGGGAAATAATATACACAAATGCAGCATATTAAACACATGTTGTACTTAATTGAAAATGGACTCTTAAAGCACATACTAGTTTGAGTTTGTTCTCTCTTGAACTTTTTTCCATAAAGGCAACATTTCAAAGTGTTCGCCTCTGCCAGGATGACTTTTGATCTCCCTTCACTTTCTCTGCTCTCACCATGGTGTAACTTTGATGGCCATGTCATTTACCAGATTGCAGAGCAGCGCTGGCTGTTTTACTGCCCTCTAAATCCATCAATGTGTGTGTGTGTGTGTGTGTGTGTGTGTGTGTGTGTGTGTGTGTGTGTGTGTGCGCGTGCGTGTGTGTGTGTGTGTGTGTGTGTGTGTGTGTGTGTGTGTGTGTGTGTGTGTGTGTGTGTGTGTGTGTGTGTGTGTGTGTGTGTGTGTGTGTGTGTGTGTGTGTGTGTGTGTGTGCTGGTACCTACATGGGCGGTACGTGTCGGCATGGTGCCCAGTCAGGCAACATCTTAGAGCGAGGATGAATAGTAGCAATTCATTCGCTTTAATAAGTCCTAAATCAGCCACAATGGACTCTCTCTATATAGCTTTGCTCTGAAATACGCAGCTTTAAAAGAATGTTACAGTTAAAGAAAAAAGAGGGGAAAAGCGATAAGAACCGGATAAACAGAGGAGAAGGTTAGTTAGATATATGTAGAAAGAATTAGATAATGCAGCTCCTGCTTGTTTAGTCCTCTTTGATTGATTGTGGAAAGGTGCTTTGGGGTGAATGGGACACACACACACACACACACACACACACACACACACACACACACACACACACACACACACATTGGGGGAATTAAACGGTAAACATACTGTAGATGTTGTTCAGCCTCGCTGGTCGTAAAACACAGTCACACACTCTTATTTCTGTTCAATTCACGCATACAGTCGTGGCACAAGTAGTGGCAAAAAAGGCAGGTAACACATCACAAGCTTTTAGGTAATAAAAGGATATTTTCGGTCACTTTAGGGTAGTGGGCTCTTCTATCTCAGTCAGGTATTAGTTCCATAAAAAGGCAATTTAGAAAGGAGACACAGCGTATAATGTTCTTCAGAGCAGCAATTTAGAGAGGGTTCATGACTGTCTCTTGCTTTTTCTCAGGCAATATCAGAATCATTAAGTGTGTGTGTGTGTGTGTGTGTGTGTGTGTGTGTGTGTGTGTGTGTGTGTGTGTGTGTGTGTGTGTGTGTGAGTGTGTGTGTGTCTCTGTGTGTGTGTGTGTGTGTGTGTGTGTGTGTGTGTGTGTGTGTGTGTGTGTGTGTGTGTGTGTGTGTGTGTGTGTGTGTGTGAGATGTTTGCTGTGCATGGGCAACATGTGCATCATGAGGGTCCTTTTTCTACCTTTGGAAAGCTCTCCTATCGGGGGGACAGAATGCGGAATAATACATTTTATATATGGTAAAGTAAATGTGTTGCTGAGTTTGGCAGCTTTTAGACGGGTAACATATGTAGTGTACAGAAGATTTGACAATTTAAAATGTGTTTGATTTGGAAGCAACAGCTGTATAAAGTGGTGCAGGAATGCCCAGTGCTTTTTAGCACATCTGGTTCCCTCATCTCGAAGTCAATCTTTTTTTGTGGTAAGATGCTTGAAATAATGTCTATGGTTAATACGAGTTTACGCTTAAAACAAATTCTGCCACATAATCAGTCTGTAATTACCTTACTCGTGAATGTTTGAAGATACTAAACGGCATAACTTCCGGAACCACCTACAAAAATATGTCATAACTGCAGTCTCTAAAACCTACGGTAGAGGATTAGGGCTACATGAAAAAAAAAAATTGGGGATGTGAAAACAATTTGTTTTGTTCTGACTTTAATCTCAGAATTCTGATTTTTTTTCCTCAGAATTCTGACTTTTCTCTAATCCCTAATCCTCTTTCGTAAACATGTGTCAAAACTAATTTGAATTACATGAAATATCCACAGTGTGTGAAATCAGCTTTCAGTGTCTTGTAGCTGACAGACTTGAGGCAGACAACTGAAAAAACGTCTAGAAAGCTTCTGCTTTAGACAGGGAGTTACCATATGTAAATAAATATAATTTGATAATGTTTGCACCACATAATGAGCAAACTGAGAATTGATCAAGAACATGGTGTCCTCCCTTGGTCAAAATACTCCCTATATTGATTTGTTTTAATCTCTGTAAAGTGTACTGTATATGTATATTTTATATTAAATTCATAGTTGTCTTTGTTCTAAGTAGTTTGAGGACTTTGTTTCTCTCTGTCACTACAGCACCCACCCACCCAGAGTTCTCCTTGTCCTTTCTTTCTTTACACTTTCTTTGACTCAATTTGCTCCCCCCTTTTTCATCCCCTCCCCCCAGTATTTAATTAAGCTATCAATTCTGCTATTCTGCTGGAATTGAAATGCGTCTTTAGTGAAATTAGCTTGTAATAGCCCTCTTAAATTTTGAATCAAAGTATGTTAATCTGTGTTAATGTTATTACTTCTTTCTATTGGTTTTCTTTCGCTCTCTCCATCTCATTTTCTTTCACTTCGCCCTGCTTTCCTTCTTCCTGCCTTCATGTAGCCGCCTGTAACTTGTGGCATTTCGAGAAAGAAAATGCAGCACCTTGTTGTTCTGAGGAGCTGTCTGCTGGCATTTCCAAAGGCCTCTGGCGAAGGAATGATAAGCTTGTGTGTGTGTGTGTGTGTGTGTGTGTGTGTGTGTGTGTGTGTGTGTGTGAGTGTGTGTGTGTGTGTGTGTGTGTGTGTGTGTGTGATATATGTGGCCAGATGTGCAAGTACTGTATGTGCACATCAATCCAATCCAATCCAACTTTATTTATATAGCACATTTAACAGAGTTTACCAAAGTGCTGTTATGCAAAGCAACATAAATACATTTAGACAAAACTGATAGGACAAACATAAACTATGTAAAATCACAAGACAATAAAACCATACTTATAGCCAGAGACTGAAAAACTCTCATACATGATGTAAAAACATTTTAAAAGACAACAAAATAAAAAAACCCAATTTAGAAAACACGGACTGATACGTCTTACAGTATATGTGGTCTGCAAAAGCACGGGAGAACAGTAGGTCTTTAAACTAGATTTAAAAACAGGCAAAGTGGGGGCAAGTCTGATCAGGGGGGGAATAAGTCAATCTGATTATACTTGTATGTATTAATGATGAAGAATTGTGTCTGTCTGTCAGTTTCCCTGTAGACGTGTGAGGTGTGTGACATTTGCCCGCTCTGACGGTGAAGGTCTGATAAGTTTGCACTCATCTGTTTCCTGTCAGAAAAACACAAGCAATGGTAACGAGGGCAAAGACCTTCACGCTTTCAGGAAGAGTTAGGGCACTTTTATCAGAGCATGAGAACACTCGTGCTTCTCAACATGAGCGGGTCTGTTTGCCTCTATGAAGCTTGTGTTTCTTTTAATGCATTGATTTGTTTAATTAATTAATAAACTCACACACACATTCATTCTTGACCTTGAGGACATAAAGTGCTTCTTTATCCACTTGTTTGTATGCACATCGTTTCAATGAATACATTATAACACCTAAGTGGAAGTTAACAAATTCATGAATTTCAATTGAAATAAGTCATTATGTAGGTAGGCATACATGAAGCAAGGTGTGACAAAGATGGCTTCGTCACTGTGGACTGATGGCTTCGGGCTTTGTATATTGCACGTGTTTTATTTTGAAAAGTGTTCCCTTTCCCCATGTCTGTTGCTGTTGATTGTGTGCACCTGGTGCCCTGTGTTGTCTCCTCCCCCCTCACCTGTGTCTTGTTGGGTTAATTAGTGTGGGTATTTAGGCTCTGTGTTTCCTGTTTTCTTTGGTGTGTGAGATCCTTGTGGCTGGTGTCTGTGCGCACGTGAACAGCGAGATTGAGGCTGTGTCATGTGCCCGTGAGTAATAAATACCCACACCGGGTTGTATTTTGGACGTTCTGCCTCTGCCCCCTAGCTTGGTCGGGCCGCTCAACGGTCAGCTTCACACAAGGGCTTCACTCAAGCTTCCACTCCACATCTATGAAAGGCTATTATGTTCATCAAGTTTTTACGTGAATGTTCTATCAATTCCATATTTGCTTTACAATTATCACAAGGTTAGCTATGTTTGAAGTTTGAATGACACCAGATCTGATTATTATCACTGTCCATTGACTCCTTGACAATTTCAATACCTTTAAAGCGTTCCCAGTCAACGCAGTGGTGGCTTTAGCTCTGGTGTACAAAGAAAGCTAAAGTCATCCATTGCTCTTTTAGTAATTTCCCTATAGTATCTTTGCTGTTTCACACATTTAGTGGTTACTTCAGCTGTTCTCTTCTCAAATAAACCCCAGTTTTTATTTGAGGAGCGACATTGTTATAGGGTTTCCAAGCAGAGATCATCAGATGTTCAATGTTTTGTGGTAGGCTAGGTGTTAATGTAAGTTTGGCTCGATATTCTCCAGCCATGCAAGAGTCTTGAGAGTTAATGATATTGGTCTGTTTTGTTGTGCTTAATCACACCATCGTTTTTATGCAATTTCACATGAATAAAGGTCAGACAATTGGATCATCCTCTTCCTAATCATAGGAGCCATTAGGCCTATAGGTCATGTGTTTCAAATGGTCCTTGCAAGGGTGAGAGAAATTCCCTTTGATCACGTAATAAGTGGTATTCAGAGAAAACCCCAGATCATCTTTTGAAAACTGAGGTTTGTTCTAACTTTCCAGCTAAGATTCTGCCTTCAATGTTTCCTCAGTCGGGGGTAAAAAGTGCAGTGACATCAAAAGAAACATACCTGTCATGGGAGCGCTTTCAATTCCTTAGGCTTCGGGAAAATCTGTTTCATTTATTATAATGGGGGATTTAGTTTATACAAACAAAGGTCTCTTGTGAGAAATGTATCCACAGTTTTCTTCTATACGGTCTTCCACTGTCAATTTGCCAGAATAATGTTTACAGTATAAAGTTTGGGATGATACAAAGTCCTTTAAACCTGGTTTAAATGATAGAATAAAGAACAGGTTTATGTTTTCAAATTTAGGGATGGGGTCTGCAGACTGGACATTTTCAATTGACGTAATTTATAATTTTTTTATTTGGCCGATCTGACGCTCACAATCCTCGATTATGCACTGAAACTATTTCCAACAATATTCCGCCAAACCCAGTTTTGAATCTGTTTTTGATTTCAGTAAACTGCAAAGGATTATAAGAATCTTCTGAACAGAAACAACTCACACTTGATTGGCTTTTTAGCTAGAAATCCAATCCCACTGGCGCATCTACAAAAACACTCTTTCCTCTTCTGAGAGAACCCCAGTCACGCTCACAGTGGAGTCTGTGATCGTTAGCTGGCTAGCTAGCTATCTTAGCTTTTTGTTGCTCCACTTTGTGCTTCTTAAATCTGAAAAACAAATCATCAATTCAACATCTCCCTCCCTCCTTTAAACTGCCATAATTGTTACCTACAGAGTTGAGTTTATAGATATTTGATATATATTTCAGACCAGATAATCAGTGGCGGTTCTAGACCAATTTGACTGGGGGAGCCAGTTATTTTCTGAGGGGGGCACAATAAATGCAGGACGAAAAAGAGAACTAGACAGTATGAAGTAATTGCGCATACGAAAACAATGTAATACAGTTATTGGTATTTGTTTCAGTACACTTATTTATTTCAGATAGATCTTATAGTTATTACTGTTAGCTTCAGCTTAAAGGTGGGGTAGGTAAGTTTCAGAAACCGGCTCGAGATACACTTTTTGTTATATTCCATGGAATGCTCTTAACATCCCGATAGCAATGAATATCTGAAGTGCTTTGACAATAAATCCATACAAAAATGTCATCTGTAGAAGCCTGTAAAAAGTACAACCAATCCGTTTAGCCACGGATTGGATGGCCTACCTGCCCGTCAGCCTTCCATCGGGGCACAAACTTATCTCGTGCCCTCATTGGTCATGTGCGCGTTCGTGTGTGTTGGAGGAGGGGCTCTATAAGGAAGTGGCAGATTTTCTCCGGTTGTGTATTTTCAAATTCTAGCGATCTCGAGCCGGTTTCTCAAACTTACCTACCCCACCTTTAAAGAGCCTCTGACACGGTTTTCCCCCATCATCCAAACCCATCAATTTGAGTACATATTGTCCCCTTGAAAACCGTTACTGAACTGATTTTGGATATTTGTACTTTGATAACCATTAATCTGCCTTCAATGTTGACAATTTTCTGGATCTTCTCGCGGATTCTTCAAGTCCCGCCAAATGATGGGTGACGTCATTGCGGGCACAGCGCTCCAGCTGCACCGTCCAGGATCCCAGCATCTGCATGTAAACCTTTATATATATACAGTCAGATGTAAACGCACGACGGCGCACACAGCAGCAAGCTCAGACAGGTTAATGTTGAACGTGTCTGAGAGCTCATATGAGGCTGAAGGATCGGTTTATGTTGTATCTGTTAGAAGTTTAGGAATGAGGTGCGTCAATATGGGCGATCATATGGTCATGTAGCCAGTGGTGGAATGGGACTAAAAATCATCCCGGGACTCTCGACCGGCCCACTTCGGTACCGCTAGTAAATTGTCAACGGGGGGAGTGGGGGATGTCAGGGGCGGCGGGTGCTGTAGATAGTAAATGTAAATATGTAAATATTTGTGTCACTGCATCCTGGTAAAATACAAATATAATGTATAATGTCTGTGTCTTTGACATTAGCGCTGCTAGCCACCTGTGCCCTGTACTACGAAGCCAGTTAAACAGACCCTGGATATGTTTGAGTAACAAACAAACTAACAACAACAAACTAACAAACGAGATCTCGCTAAGCGGTCCTACGACGCTGGTTATCAACTCGGTAAATCAAGCCAGGGTTTCTCTCTCCAGCTGAGAGCGCGTTCACGTCTAAGACACGAGTGGATCTGACTTTAATTACATTTGTCTCGAGTGTTTCGTCAACATAATGTGTTAAATAATACTTCTGCATCCAGTCTGTGACACTGTGAGTGTTGCACGGCCAGATGAGGCTGGAGAAGCTGACTCAGATAAGGAAATATATGATATTATATGATCGATGATCTGATTGATGATGTAATATGAATGATAAGTGCGACACGTCGGCGTCTTCTCTGCATATGGCAGTTTAAACTGTATTTCCTTTATCCTGTAATATGACTTGAGAGATTTAAACTCCGCACACTGAGTTAATCTCTTTTCTATAGACGCCGGAGGCGGGCAGCGTCAGGTAAAAGAAGTTATTTAGCCTTCTCAAACCTGAGCCTCACGCGCCGCCTATGGGGGATGTGCTAGTTACTTATCCGACCGGCCCACTTCGGTATACCGGCCCATCGGGATTCGTCCCGATGGCCAGTCCACCACTGCACCCAGCCCACGTAAACTGTCAACGGGGGGAGCCTCGCTGCGGGGAAACGGTGGACCTAGTGTCCCGATCGGAGTGGGAATAATAATAATAATCCGTGCATTTTATCCATTCATTTCCCCAACATTGTGGTAAAAAAACACACGTTTAATCCATGTTGTTGGTGTACTACAACTACAAAAAGCATCGGTTTGTTTTCTCATCAGGAAATGCAGACCGGCTCAAACAAACGATTTTTAATCATCATCCTCACTCATCATTTAATGTATCATATGTTCGCCGAATTGACATGAAAGCACTAATAAATGTAGTTTCATCCACTTGAGTTTACAACTACAAAAATAATCGATTTGTTTTTATATCACATCTGACGGGAGGAAATTCAGCAGCTCTCACTCCCGATTTTAATCCTAATGTAATCATCATCTTCACCACGATCATTTATGTTTATGTCGCCGAATTGACATGAAAGCACTGACAAATATGAATATACTGTAGTCAACTTCATTAAAACGTTATTAACGTGCCTAATCTCAGTAATTCACCATTTCTACGCATGACAACACACTTTGTCCGTGTTTGGCTCTCGAAGCGTTCCCGCATTGACGTCACTTCCGGCTTCCCCCAAAACTTCAAAATGAGTCGAAGGAATTTCCCGCGATGTTCGAAATTATTGATATTTAACGAAATGGTATCGCTTTTTCTTTTTTAAACTGACGGTTCGAGATTACTAGTAGCCCAATATTTCATTGCACAACAGTTGTTGGGATGCTGTCACAGGCTCTTTAAGTTATAGTGCAATGTTTGCACTAACACCATATTTATATAAAAATAAAGGCAATGAACAGTTACATCTCTACTTTACATAAGGGTTTCTGCACAATCTCACATTACAGCAACAAAATCCTGCGTTTTTTGGCAAACAGAGTACCAGAAAATATACATTTAAATTTTTTTAATTTTTGTATTCATTGTTAGGGGGGGCCATAGGGGGGTCAGAGGTCAGTGTTAGGGGGCACTGGCCCCCCTAGAACCTCCCCTGCAGATAATCCTTTGTCAGACTACAGGAACTGCAAGTCTTTAGCACACGTTAACATCTTACAGTAGCTATGCTAGTGCTGTAAAACGGTATGCCAAATAAATGTTTTATTGAGAATGCACTTATATTGCATATTGTTCAAAGTTATTGCGTGACAAAGGATTGTAGTACTCTGATTCACTGGTTAGATTGGAAGGATTGTTTAAACATGCTTGAACAGCACCAAGTGTGTAACAATCCTCTGCAGTTGTATCTGAGCTACATGGATCCGTGAGTGTGTGCATGTTGTATTTCCATACATTTGTTAAGTGAAGTGGGATCAAGGCCAGCAGAGCTTGAACAGCGTGTGTGCATGCCCAACACGTAAACCCCTGTAACTCATAATGGCTTCTCAGGAACAGAGTGTGCTGCAGTAGCCATCGCTGAAGCAAATCCTCTGTGTTTCTCTACCTGAAGGCCGTTCATTCTTTGTTCCTTTTTTTTTCTTTTCACAGCTCCACTTTCAATTCCACTTTCTGCTCTGTGGATTCCTTTTTCAATGACTGTTCCTCACACTTTCACTTTAAGATTTTCAAAGATACATGAAAAATCAACCATCTGAAAAGGATGTCTTAATGTATTCTGGCGTTAAGAAAGACACCCTTTACACAGTCTAACCTCTTTATTCTTGGACTAAAGCTTACAATTATCACCCAACATCTGATTGGTTGACCATGGTCACTTTTATGGATGTAGGGACATTGGCTGTCATAGAGACCCTAGACATAATAATCATGGGCTTTCATAAAAATCGCTATAGTCTGAAAATATAAACTCTCTAGATTTGACCTTCTTAACCTTCTAAGTAACTTAATAATGTCTGACAGAACAAAGGACATAGAGACATAGTGTCGCTGAAGCTCATTACGTATAACCCCCTCAAGGTAAATGAACACAATTGCTTTTTTAGAAGAGTGTCATTATAATGACTTCTCTGTCAGTGCCATGTCTTGTCTGGTCAATAAAAGTTACCAAACCGTGGTACGCCCAATGTGCCATCACACCACAATCAAAAAAATCAATATACACTTAACTTAAAATGACCTTTGATAAGGGTGCAACATCACTCGTTCACCACTTGAAAGGGACACGGTACCAATCATTTATTCATTGCATTCGAGGCACATCATTTTGATTTTAATCCATGCTGTTTTACATTTTTTATGGTGAAATCTTCATCACATTTCTCCTTTCACTCTGCTGCTCTCTTCCCCTCGCTCTGAGAACAAGGAGAAACACTTCACAAGACTGTCGCTGCACCCGTCAGCTGAATGCATCTGTGTGTGTGTGTGTGTGTGTGTGTGTGTGTGTGTGTGTGTGTGTGTGTGTGTGTGTGTGTGTGTGTGTGTGTGTGTGTGTGTGTGTGTGTGTGTGTGTGTGTGTGTGTGTGTGTGTGAACATGTGTGTGTGACACACAGCGGTTGCTGTCTGATGCATCTTTAGCCTGGCTCCAAATCAAAAACACTTGTACTGCATTCCCTCGGGGAGCTAGACAGACAGCGGCAGGCTGGCAGCAGCAGAGAGGAAGACAGAGGGGAGAGGAAAGGGGGAAGAAAGAACAGATGCAAAGGTGAACACACGAAGGACACGAAGGATGCCTGTAAAAGAAAAGGAGGGCAGGAGGGAGACTCACAAAGGACGACAACAGAAAATATATAAAGATTGCAAGAGTTTTAGCAAATTGAAACAGAACTGATATAATAACAGATTCAAAATAAAGAGAAGAGGAAAGGTCAGTCAAGAAAAATAGCAGAGGATTGGAGGAAACAGGTGACGCTGAGTCATGTTGGTGTTGATGTTCGACATCCCCACTGAGCTGGTTCCTCTCTCTCCCTTCACCACAGGTCAAATGGATTGCATGTGAATGTGTGTTGTTCCTCTCCTCTCGTCTCATAATCTTTCTTGGCTTGACACAGCTTGTGTACTTGAGACCAGATGTCAGAGCTTTAGAAAAATAGAGTCTGAACATAGAGAACTTCTGAAGGCTTTCGGAGAACTATCAGTAAGGATTTGTAAGTACTTCCAAGGTGCACTGAGAAGGCTTGGCCAGAAGCTGTGTGGCAAAAGGTCAAAATATACATTTCTGTTGGCTCTCATTTCCGGAGTAGAAGGGTTTTTTGAGACTGAAAGGGGGGTCCTGCAATTTGTGTATCTTTCCGAGGAACTACTAGTCTACAATCAAGTCCAGCGATTATGTGGAGTTGAAAAAGCAGTCTCTTTTCGGCTCTCTTTTCCCCTTTTTGGCATGGATATCTTTCACACTGACATCACCAGTCCACTGCAACACTATACATGTTGTTAGTGACAAAATAATAATTTGTTGATAATGGTGTGTGAAAATAAACACGAATACAAATACAGTGTTTTGTTTCGCATTATACATATTGCAGTGTGGATGGTGATCTTAAAGGGGCCTTATTATGCACTCTTTTTTAGGTTCATATTTGTATTGTGTGCCTCTACTGTGACATGTTAAGATGCGTTAAGGTTCAAAAGCTCTTTAAATGTTCTCATACTGCCTGTGCTCCAGCACCTCTTTTCACCCTCTGTCTGAAACCAGAGCTCAGTCTGCTCTGATTGGTTAGCAGGCCGGCTCTGTTGTGATTGGTCATTTGCTTATAGCTGTCCCACCCCTTAGCCCAGGGGTGTCAAACTCAAGGCCCGCCGGCCAAAACCGGCCCGCAACCTCATTTCATGTGGCCCGCAAGAGCTTGCAAAGAATATAATATACAATACAATTGGTGTAATTGTTGAATACTTGCTTTCAATTATTTGCCCTAGACTTCTGCTTTCAGATGTAGTTATTTATGAAGTTATTACCAGAACTGATAATAATCCATTGAAGAGCCAATAACATAATATAATACATTATTTAATATATATTTATATGTGTATATTGATATAGTCTTAAAGTTACAACCGGCCCTTTGAGTGCAACCATAATTCTAATGTGGCCCGCGATGAAATTGAGTTTGACACTCCTGCCTTAGCCTATCACGTACAATGTGTTGGAGGCCGCTAGCTAATAGAAGTGCACGTGTTATATAGTGATGTCATTATGTTACAGAAGTAAAGGGAGTCCAATGGAGGCGTTTCAGGCAGGGGGGAGTGTGTGGGGGAGAGCTTTGTGATTTTAGCCTTTACAGACCATTACATGCACAATAACACACTATTTGAAATGGAAAATCCCCAACAAGCATAATAGGACCCCTTTAAATATATATATATTGATATGATTTATAGTAATTATGAGGTAATAACAACCCATACTGTATATATCTATGAAATCCTCCGGCCAATAGGCAGTTCTTACATGCCCTAAAAATAACTTATTTCATTCTCTCAGCCCCTCCCTTCTCTTCTGTTTCTTCCTCCATAATCTAATTTTATACTTTTCTAATTAATTATCTTGATTCATTAGAGATGGAGGAGAGGAGTAGTGAAGTGAGGGATGAGAGAGGAGTGGAGTATCTTGCCATCTGCATTCCTCCCCTGCAGGGCAAAATGATGAGTCTCCAAACTGCAGCGAAAGTACTCTGCACTGCACTGAAATAATAAAGTGCGGGAAGTAAAACAAGACAAATCAAAGGCGGAAAATAACTCCGCTCAAGGCAGCCTGACCCTCCCCTGCCTCTCCTCTAACCCCCACAGTTCTCTCCTACCTCTTTTTGGTTTCGCCTCCCCCCCTTTCCCCAGCATTTTGCATATGTCATGTTTTATTTTGAGAGACGGCAATGGAGTGCTAAGACAAAAACCAAGATAAGTGCACGGAGACATGGTGTGATGGAAAGAGACGGAGAGCAGACGGAGGGAGAGAGTTATAAAGAGAAGAAAGGCATTAAAGATTCAAACTGTGAGATGGAGACAGACACAAACACAATGGTGATGGAGAGCCATACAGCTTCATGGCTCCTTCAATTGTCAGAGTTCAAAGAGAAATGTAATTTAACGTTTCAAACGTCATACCAAAACACTCTTTATACTGCATGTTCCTATTTGTGAAAGTCTGACAAAAGACAATATTGGCACTAACTTTATGATTGTATCACCGGAGACAGTGAGGCGGACATTTTATGTTGTTTGCTCTTCTATTAGATTACTCTTTTTGTGTGAGTTTCATTACAACAGTAGCCTTTATTTATTTGTATATTCAGGTGTATTCATGAGCAAGATGTTGAGATTATAAAGTGTATCCAAAATCTGACTACCAGGATATTAGCTAATATCAAGAAGAATGTAAACACAATTTAGCTCGATAAGCTTTATTCTTTTTTCGGGAACACTTTATATTAAGGTACACAAATTAACCATCAACAAGTTGTTAATTAACATTAGCAGTATATTGGCTCTTTATTAGTCATTATAAAACACTTATTAATGCCTTATTCTACATGACCATATTCTGCAAGTAATAAGCCATTAGTTGAGTTTTTCCTCAATAACCCTCTAATTAGTGTTTATTTGTTGCAAGTAAGGAAGTTGTTTTACATACGTTTTGGTCTTAATATGCTCTGCTCAATACGGGCCTAATAAGGTACCACAAGAATAGTAATTCTCCCATAATAACACTTAACAAATATGGTCTATTCTTATGTAACAAGACATGAAACTATAAGTGTAAATAACTCAAAATTAGGTATTTATATCTAAGAAATGTGGGGTATTGACAGTTCAGCTACCAATAGCAAGGTTCATTTGTGTACCTTAATATAAAGTGTTACCCTTTTTCTTTTATCTTTTGATTATTTATTTACTTTTTTCTTTTATTTGTTTATTTCTTTTTCTTTTCTTTTTTATTTCTTTTTAACTTTTTATTTTATTTTATTTATCTATTCTTTCAGAGTTTTTCCCCCAACAATATTCAGATATATGTATTTCTGTTGTGCATTTCAAATATTATCCAAATAATTGTTGTGTTCTTTTTTTTGGTAAAGGTATATTGTTGTCTGATAATATTCTAATAATAATAATATATAAATAAATCAGAATAATACAACATTTTATATCATAACTTTTAACAATTGTGAGGTGAAAACACCGAAGAGTTAGAGCAGTGATTCTGATTCTGCATGTGAAACTGTGTGGGAAAGTTTCCAGTGTGCGGGTCACCCTGTGGATCCCACTGAAGGACCCCTAAAGGGTATCTGGAGCCTCCGTGTCACAGATAACGCTGACAGACACGTCGCTGTGCAGCTGCTACTAAGAGTCTGGTCACACAAGGACGGGGAAGGAGAAAGGCAGGCGGAACACATTGGAAATGCACGGATTGGTATTCATTGTCCGATTGTGGTTCAATCAGCGCTGTCATACCCCTCTAACACTTGTGCGCACACACACACACAAAACGGTGTTACCTGATACAGAATGCCAAGTAGGGCTGGGTGGCGTTCTGTTATTGTGTGTGTGTGTGTGTGTGTGTGTGTGTGTGTGTGTGTGTGTGTGTGTGTGTGTGTGTGTGTGTGTGTGTGTGTGTGTGTGTGTGTGTGTGTGTGTGTGTGTGTGTGTGTGTGTGTGTGTGTGTGTGTGTGTGTGTGTGTGTGTGTGTGTGTGTGTGTTGTGAAGCAGTTGTCAGGGACATGAAGCTGCAGCTAAAAGGAAATGCAAAGACCTGCTCTGTTGGTGTCTTCATTGATAGGGCGGGAAGTCTTGTTATAAACACACTTTGGCGAGAATCTCCGACAAAGTGACAAGGGAAGGACTAAAATAAAGTAATGGAGGTTTATAGGAATAATAGATCATGTCAACTGGGGTTATAATATAATCCACAGTAGTAGGTTTCCTTTTCATGGATTTTGGGCTGTAATATGTGTACATTTTAGCTTGTATTAGTTTCTATGGGAAAAACACACCTGCAATAATGTGGTATTTGATTAATGTCCTCTTCATATAAGGGAAGATATATCAACCAGTGTATATATAGTAGGCTATTAGTGCATCCACGATATATATATATTTTATCATTTGATAGATGCATTTAGCTTGTTAGCATTACTTTAATGTTGCAGCTGACATAGTTGGAGCTCATTTTAACTACTTCATATTAACTGGCAAGTAACTTAATCCATGATAGTACCTCATACTTTATTCGTTGATAATATTTGATTTATGCAGAGTAATCTGGGAGTGAGAAGTACCATTTATTCCTTGTAGAGTTCTGGAGTAAAAGTATAAAGTAAAATAAAATGAAAGTACTCAAGTAAAGTATCTCAAAAATACTGCTACTATGAATAGAGATGTGGGATTAATTCCAGATTTTGAGGAAATGACGTCCACCCTGTTGAGAGACAGTTACATGGCTGAGAGTCTAAAGTGGAGAAAGGCAGCATAAATTGGTTTAAGAACTTCGACTCATTGCTAAGAAATGACTTGAAGGGAGCATTTCAGACGGTGGGCGCCAGATGAGGACGACTGGCCGCTGATTGACCTTCTGTGTCCTGGATGTTGCTGAGACATGGCATCGCTGATGGTATTACTCACACTGTAGTCACAAAAGGACAGAGAGGATGCTGGACAAAGAGACAGATAGAAATGTGCGGAGTACATTGGTCGTCAGACACTGATGGTGGTTTTGAACAGTCGTTAATGTGAGACATTGGGCAATAAAGTGCCCCGTCCAGAGATGGCAAAAGTACACACATCCTTTACTCGGGTAGAAGTACACATACTCGTGTTTAAAAATACTCTGGTAAAAGTAGAAGTACTGACTAAACTTCTTCCCTCAAGTAAAAGTAAAGAAGTATGGGCTTCTAAATGTACTTAAGTAAAAAGTACCCATAACTAATATCTGTTTTAAAGAGCAACTGACCTCCCTTTATATTAATAAAACAATACTGTCATTGTTAGCTAATGAATGTTTCAATGCTGAACAACGGCAACATGACAATATTTTCATTGGTCCCTCTCCTTTAGAGAAGACCAGGAAATGATGGATACACGGATCCAGTGGCGTTTTTATATGTACAGAAGTGGTGGGGCACAAAAAACGTAGATGTCTATATATAAGCTTCTGCAGTGACGTGCAGTGAGGTTCATGGCTGGCACTGACTCTTCTACAAATATTATATTTTGACCTAAATCAAAATATAATATTATTTTCAAAAGCTTTTTTAGTCTGATGCTTCGATTAATTTTAAACAGACAGTTCAACAGAAGGATACCCAACACATTTTATTTTATCATTTAAATATTGAATTGTTCTCTCTTAGTAAGATCCCATTTTCAATACAATTTTGATCTTACCTTGACTTGAAGATGAAGTCCATTTGCCTATCCCTCTGGACAAAAATCTCTATTACTTTTTTGTAAAAGTCCTCCTTATCTTCTTGTAGTTTCAAAAGTCTATCATAAATCTAATCGATAGATTTATGATTCGAAAATGATAAAAGTAGGGTAGACATGTGGATATTATCCGGCTGACCAAAACATGCATTTATCTAACAGGTACGTTTCCCACAGATCTTATTTTGAGCAATTTTCTAAAATTCTATGGAGAAATATCATTGCTTTTTTGTCGAGGGAACCCATGCGCAGCTTACTTCCGGGTTTTAGAATGCGTCACTGCAGCTCTCTCGTCTCCTCTTCACACACCACACTTTTCACGGCACACGTACTTACAGCCAATCAGCTCTGAATTATGTGAGATGACGTATGGTGGGGATGGCAGCTCTATGCCCCTATGGTTATTATCTTTTGCCAGAAACATTAAATAGGAAAATACTCTGAGCATGCGCAGTGTAGCTTTTACAGTCACCGTTCACTTAGACAGTGAGAGGGAGGGGCATGATCGGGTTTTGTCCCACATGGCTCTAAACAGCTCAATAGGCACACACTGTAGACACTAATTAGAAGAACACAGACTAAAACAGCAATGTACAGACGAATCAGATGATTAAACATGATCTTAAAATATATTTTATATATATATATTTTGTTTGCATTTTTTTGTAATCATTATTTTTAATACTGTCTGCTGACACTAGGTGCCACTGCACGGATCGTGTTAAAATCAATAGGCACGCAATGACTCTAAATAATAATGATCACGCCACCAAACACACATTCAAACTAAAGCCTGTTTTGTAAATAGAAAGTACAGGTATTTGTGTTCAAAATGTAAGAAGTAAAAGTAAAAAGTGTACAGAAAAATAAGTAGTGGAGTAAAGTACTGATACCAGATAAATGTACTTAAGTACAGTAACAAAGTATTTGTACTCCACTACTTCCCACCTATTGTCTCATCTAACCACATTCTTGTTTTAACCAATCCTCATGTATGATTACATTTACGACATTAAAAATACTATCCATATTGATTGTTGGATCTTTATCCTGTATTCTCCTGTGGTGGAAGAAGAACTCAGATCACTTAGTTAAAGGAATACTACAGTGTTGAAATATACTCTATTTCAAGTAGTCTTGAATCTAAACATTAATGAAATAGAAATAGAGAAGGGATATCAACAAAATGTAGTATTATTATTAAACATTATATTATATTTGTATTTCTAAGAAATATAATAATCCGTCAATAAGATGCCAATTTTAGATACATAGTCAAATACTGGCTTGATAAGAAGTTGATGTGAGAATTTAGGCTGTGTTGAATGTAACAATGAACTAGTTACTAAGTGTGTGAGTGTTTATAATGTTGTAGAGTGAAAAGTACATTATGGCAGTGGCATGAAATAGAAATACTCAAGTAAAAAACCACTATGTCAAAATAGTGTTTAGGTACAGTTCTCAGTTACATTCCACCACTGGTATTTTCACAAAATAATGCTCCATGTCTCCTTTTTGTGTTAACTATTCACTTTGTGATCAAAATACTCAGATAAATAGCCTCTTATCAAATGTTTATCCTCATTGCTGATATACATGTAAGTGTGTGTGATGAGTGGTGACAGCAGTGACAGTGGGTCCTAAATGATAATGGCCTGCTGTACAGAATAAACAGGGAGGGCAACCATCTGCAATCTCCAGCTTTTTCTGAAAAGCACTCGCTCTTTAAAATGCAGAAAGCCTTTGTCTTTCGGAAGGTCGACGCTTGCCACCTCTCTCACTTCTCCGCAGAACGGCAAACTAACGTGACAAACTGTTCTTGATGCTCGATGACTTGGAAGTGGCTGGGAGTGTGGATGGATGAGGGCGAAAGGGAGGGAGGAAGGTGAGAGGAAATAGAGCAAGAATGTGGAGAGTTTGATAGAAAGCATGACGAGACTACAAAAAGAGGGGCATATATAGATACTGTAGATGTCTGTTTCCCAGGATGACACAAGTGCTTTCCTGTTACACATTGTTGATCAGATCCCATGTGGTAGATTGTGATGTTAGTGCACATGCTCACTGCTGGAAAGAGATGATCTGACCAGGCACTAACTCTCATGCGAGTGCTCTGCTTCGTGTGTGTGTGTGTGTGTGTGTGTGTGTGTGTGTGTGTGTGTGTGTGTGTGTGTGTGTGTGTGTGTGTGTGTGTGTGTGTGTGTGTGTGTGTGTGTGTGTGTGTGTGTGTGTGTGTGTGTGTGTGTGTGTGTGTGTGTGTGTGTGTGTGTGTGTGTCCTAGCATTACTAAACTTGTGGAGACCTACATCTGTTTACACAGTCACGTGTGGGGACTCGCCTCCCTTATGGGGACAAAATGGAGGTCCCCATGAGGGGAATCATTCATTTTAGGGTGAAGACTTGGTTAGGTTTAGGGTTAGGCATGTGTTGGTTACAGTGGCGAACCGTGTCTATCACAACTGGACCTTCTGTAGACACACACACCCCCCGCCGCCGCCGCCCCCCCCCTCCGCGGCATTATAATGTCCGTCTTTTCACTGGATTGTCGTCTTGAAAAGGGTACTCACAACATTTCCGCAACAACTTCATCTTCACCTGTTGCACTTGTCATTTCAACGTTAAAACAATAAAACGGCATGAATTGCTTCGTCGCATTCTAGATCCTCTGTCTCGAGCCAGTTAACTAGCGGGCCTCTAGAATAACCTGGAACCGAGGGGAACTCTGAAAGAATACGCCCATTGGCTACAAATCAATATATGATTGGTTGACCAAACTGTCAGTCCAAACGTACGCTCTCATTCAGTGCAACGGCCAGGGCATTCGATCAAGGATGTAGAATACCTTGGTTGAAGGATATTCTACCCAGAGACCCAGAACGAGATCTGATTGGTTGCTTTCTTTTCTAACACAAAACCACTGAGATGCGTAGTGCATGGTCCGAGAAGGACAAACAAATCAACGTGACGCTGTAATATTACAGATCAACAACACAGATACCATTCTCATTTATTCCTTTTATATACATTTAATTTATATAATTAAATCGATTTTTTGTTTGTTTTATCTGAGTGTTCCAGGGTGTTCTCTCAATACCTTGAAGGCCCTGACGGTTCGCCACTGGTTGGTTATGGTTAGGATAAGTCTCCAGGAAATGCATGTAAGTCAATGTAATGTCCCCTGAAGTGATGTATACATGGTGTGTGTGTGTGTGTGTGTGTGTGTGTGTGTGTGTGTGTGTGTGTGTGTGTGTGTGTGTGTGTGTGTGTGTGTATATATGTGTGTTTGTGTGTGTTTCTCATTCCAGTAAGGTTTTCTTTCCAAACAATAATGCAGAACTTCTTAATGTTCTATTATGCAGCCTTGTGATTGATCTGTTTCCTCCCTAAATGCCCACTTGACGGTGAAATAAAATCATTTGTTTATTTCTTCTTCATTTTATTCCTTTTTCTAGGCTCACTTGTTTCTTTCATTGTGTGCTTTTGCCCGTGCCTTTGAATTGCACATACACTTTATTTTCTACATCTCCAAGCAAGGACTTGCACAGATGGGTGATTACCACTGAAGCACTGGTGAAAGGAGATACAATAAATAAAGAAGTGGTGAATGGAAGGATCTATCATTAGCTTAGATAAAAAAAGTTGTGGATTGCCTCCTGTGGATTGCTTGTGTGGCACAGCTTGCTGTTTCCATTTGTGCTTTGTTGTGTTGTTTGTGGAGGTTAATTCACCTTCCAAGTTAGATGAAATATAAAAAGGAACATTGCTTGGCGATGACTGCCATACCACACAGTTAAGAAAGCATTCACACCCTCACATGTTCACACACTGATACATAAACGTGTTTTTAACAAAGTGTTGACCTTGGCTATTGTTGACTTTCATTCAATGATATATCCCTCAACTCTGACACTTTGCAAACACTTTGAATGCACTGGATGAAAACAGAAACCAAAACAAATCATTTTCAATATCTGTATCTCAAGGACAAGGCTGTAGCCAAAATAAAACATTCTGTATTTCTTGTTGATGATTGGATTATTTTGTAAATGTTTATCTAATTTCAGTAAATGCCTAGATGGGTATTTTCCATTGGTATTTTCATATGGTTTTATTGTAATTAAGAGGTTTGTTTTGTAATATAGGGTCAGGGTTAAGTCCCTGTTTTGTTCTCAGTTGTAGCAATCACATCAAATAAATTACGCAGAGAAAGAATGACATAGAGACAAAGCCAAAGAGAAGATCTATATTCTTAATCATTTTCGTTATGAGGAGGAATAACATTACATATTTATCTAATTTATAAAAAGATAAAGAACCCACCTTGAACACGTTTTTAGAAAGCAAACATAAGCCAATAGGGCATTTACAATTAAATATTTAGTGTCGGTTGAAGGAGCTCTTCAGACAACCCTTTGTAACATTTAATGAGAAAATCAGTTTGTGGATATGTCATCATGTCTCTTGTCAAATTTAAAACGACTCTCTAAAAGTGATGCCCTTCTTTGGATTGATAGCATGATTGAATCTGACAATAATTGTTTTGATAATTTTCGTCTCAGACCTTCACAAAGGTACATCACGTGCGCTCCTGTCCACTTATTAACACTGAAATGATCTGTTTCTCCTTTATTGAATACCTTTTTGATCGGATGGACGTCCAACCAGGGGCGCAGATAATGGGGGGGACGGGGGCGATATGTCCCCCCCCCAATTTCATAGGGACACTGACCCGTTCCCCCCATTTAAAGAATATATATATTTAATATATTTGATTTTTTTTGTTTTTCAATATATATATTTGTTCACATGATCGTTGTAATATGCATATATATATGCATAATATATAGATTACTTTTACTTATTGTTAATTGTTAATCCTCAAAATAGTTATTTCCTCAAATGCCTTAATAAATTATCCTTCTTGCACTTAAAGGTAAATACCAATTCATTTGTTAATCCATACTTAATACTTAATACATTGTATTATATGGGATTTTGAAAGAGTTCATATTTGAGCTTACGGTTAATGTTCCTTATGATTGTAAAACACATAGTAAAAGAAATAGTAAGTAAATATCATGAAAATAATTTCTCTCAGTTTCGTCCGCCCCCATTTAAAAAATATCACCTGCGCCCCTGCGTCCAACCCTCTTTGCTTTGCTGTTTATGTTGTGATTGTACATTCTCACAACATTGGTTTACCTGGAGGGACGATGCAAGTGTGTTTGCGCATGTTTATTTGTGTGTGTGTTTGTGTGTGCGTGCTTTTGCCGTGTGGTGTTTGCTCTCAAGTTAAAAGAAGATGCTGATTGGCGATAACCACTGTGAATTACTAATTAGAGCTGGTGGCAGGCAGGGAGTCTGCCTCTGCCACTTGACTGTGAATGGGTCTTTGATGCTGAATCCAAGCCCTCCGTGTTCAAATGACACATGTGAAAACACAAACACACCGATACTCACGCAAATGGGGATGAGGACTCTGCAGAATCAGTCCCTCACATATGCCAGTATTCATACAAACACATGTCCAAGAACTGGCACACTTTTGTCCATATTAAGCCTATTGGATTGGCAGGGCCTGTGAGAGTGAATGGTAATCAGGCAGGCATTTTCTCTTCTATTCTATTCTACTCTTGGCTCATTGGCTGTGGGTGAAATCACTCAATTTTTTACTACGTAGTGCACTAAACTGTATATGTTATTTCCAGTGTACAACTGTTTAGCTATCGTGCTTTATGTCTCACATTTTGATAGACCCATAATTCATCTTGGCACATCCCACAGCAATGATAACAAAGACTGGTACATTTCTTGAACGAAAATTAAAACATTAAGCAAATATATGAATCAAATCGATTCATAGTTTGATTGTCACATGTCGAACGTTGTGTAGGAAGCTATTATGTACAGCAGAGTGGAGGTCTGGTGCCGTGCTAAAGAGATTAACTTGCACTTTTCACAGTACTAGTCCACACTCTTGGTCTAATCCCTATGGTTCCCAAGCCATGGAGCTGCTGTGATGCAAGTAAAACAAAATGTTAGTCAATTTATTGAACATGTCAGAAACAAAACATGCAACAATCATTTTCAATTAATCTCTGTCATGTTCAACAGGGGCAAGAAGAAGCTTTAAACTGGTTATGTTTCTGGTCCTACCCCCTCTAGCGTACATTTTTCTTGTAAATAAAAGATTAGGCCATCGTCATCAGCGTCATGTTTGTGATGTTTTCTTTTTTACAAAACAATCAAAAATAAATAACAAATATGATTTTACAGGTCCTGCTCATAACCATTCATGATTTGGCTTCTAAATGATAGTTTCAGTTTAGATAGACTGTACAATATTTCAGACTTGATCATTAAAATATTATCTTATCGTATCGTAAACTAAGGCCTAACTGACATTTTGGGGACTTAATCCAGCTGCAACAACCTCATCTTTTCTAAAATCGTCTTTTCTTTCACTCCTCGACGCTGACCAGAGAGCCCCTCTGACTTTAGGGCTACCACCATGAGCACCATGTGTCATGGTGTCCTGTCACTGAGCTGAAGAGATATGACAGCAGATGGACAGAAACAAATAAAGACTCTTTAAATATACGATCACTGATACATTTCACCTCAGGACGTCGCATACGACTTCTCTGACATTCTTGTCCACATTGATCATTCCTGTATTGATTGATTGTGACACTGAACCCATGCTATGTGGGCAGTATCTGAAAGCAGAGCAGATAGGTTACATGTCGGGGTCTCCAGGGGAGAGTTGACAAGAGTTCATGTGCCGCTCAAAGGTAGCATACTGTAGCTTTGCCAAGAATAATCAAAAATACCATAAATACATACATGCATGGCAGTCTGATATGCTCGTAAAAAGCTTGTGATTGTCATATACAATTCCTCAGCATATGTAGTATTTTCATTAGTTCTATGGAGAATTATTAACATAATGATTAGTATTTATCAGCGGGATTTGACTGTTGACACATATTGAACACTGCAGTGTGGATCTCAAGAAAAAGCTAATAATTAGCAGATATTCAAGCAGTTGGACCTTTTTATTTATGTGGAATATCTCTCTTCGTTTTTCCTCCTCTTTGCTGTGCCCTGCTGAACACACACCGACCTGAAAACACACACAAACACACACACGCACACACACACACACACACACACACACACACACACACACACACACACACACACACACACACACACACACACACACACACACACACACACACACACACACACACACACACACACACACACACACACAAACACACGATACTGCAAAAACCCAGCTGCTGCTGCTGCTTCTGCTGCTCTACTTTAACAGCAGTTCTTATTATACATGATGGTGTGGCTCACAGCGCCCCCAGTAGGCTGAAGGGAGTACTGCGCCTCAACAAGGCCAGCTGCAGCAGCACTCGTGACTTCCCTGCTGGGAGATGACGCACTGTACAGCCAGACAAAAGAGGCAAACATACAACAATTCCTCACAACATAGATATTATAAGATAGAGAGAGATGTGATAATGTTAGATAGCAATGTGCAAAATATGTGTCTATTTCCACTTAATTTGGATACAAAAAATACAAGGACATGTTTGATTTAAGATCAATGGATGGTTGGAGGATGGATGGATGGATATGAAATTGAATTCTGTATTCAAACAAATTTCATTACAATGTATAACAAACCTATACAGTACAAGATGATAGATGGTGAACTATTTAATAAACCCTTTTTCTCAAATAGATTTTGTATATCTGCATATATCAATGCAGTCCCTATGCGCAAACACACACATACTTTCACACAAAAAGTGATGGAGGAATGAAATTACCACTTTCCAATTACTCTTTATCATCTCAGCCTTCACTCAGTCATCCATTCATGATAGGGTGTGTGTGTGTGTGCCTGTGTGTGTGTGTTAATGTGATATGACTTGGCTGGGCTGGCTCACCACAATGCAATCCAACAGCCATGATCTGTGGCATCCATCAAACACACACACACACACACACACACACACACACACACACACACACACACACACACACACACACACACACACACACACACACACACACACACACACACACACACACACACACACACACACACACACACACTACGCACACTTAGAGTACTTGCCATCTTGATCTTAGCACAATCCAGGAGAGGTTGCCAGAAGGAAAGGTCGAACCGCAATCACTCATAAGACACACACACACCAACGTACACACGCACGTGCACACTCATGCAAACACAATTACACAGGCATGCATCTGCTCCTCACCATGTATTAGAAAGGTAACTGTAAATCTGGACAAAGTAAATGTAGAGCAGAGCTTAGATCTAAAAATCACACACATATCTCAATCAATCAATCAATCAATGTTTATTTATATAGTCCAATATCACAAATGTTACTTTTGTCTCAGTGGACTTCACAGTTTGTACAGAATATCAGTATGACAATACAGCAACAGAGGAGGGATCCCTCTCCCAGGACGGACAGACGTGCAATAGATGCCGTGTGTAAATCGAAGAGATAATACATTATATCTGACCCTTGGCTACACACACACAGAAGTCCTGATAAGATATTGTTCTATATCGATATTGATCCTGTCCGTTATCCTGTCCATATGGTCCTAAAATAAGATGTCATGCCCCCATATCACGTGTGATATTCCTGTGAATTCAAAGAATGGTAAAAGGCAATTGTTACTAATATAGCTGTAAAGTCTTTTGAAACCATTTAAGGCGCTACAGAGTCCACTTTCACCACCACTTAACTGGAGTTCATTGAAGGCTTTATTTAGAAGCAGAGTTCAACTAGAAACCGTCTGCTGACCCCATTTCTAAAACCCCATGAACATCAAATCCCACCACAACCCTTTTAATGGTCTTTCTGTGGTGTTTTTATGGCAGATATCATATTAAAATGATACACCATAAAATGTTAATGATATTTTTAAGCAATGGTGTTACATCTTGACTAAGATCCAAAGATTGTTTACACTCTCACATCTGTTCTTTCAATATTAAACAACAGCCAAGAGGTGATTAGCTAAGCTTGGCAACACAAATGTGAGTCATCAGCTTTTTAAATGCTTTAAAATTGAGAAGATGAAACCTAAAAATTACAATTGCATAGAATGAAACTTCGACATCACATATATAATTAAGGCTTGTATCCACGTAGGTAGGAGGTCATGGTGTAATGGTAGTTCAAACAAACTTAATAAATAATGTATATAATACATTTGTTGGCAACAGGTGGTGAGGAAAGAAACCATCCTACAAAGGCTTGTTTCCTTTGTGGGGATCAATACATTAAAATATGAATTAGTCTATCATTCAAAAGAATGCACACAAAACAAAGTTATCATGTCTCATGCAGATTTAAATCCAACTCTGTGACTTCCCAAACCACTAAGAAATAGTTTGACTTCCCTGTTATTCAATACTGTTACCAACAAGAAATGTGATACAATGAAATACCAAAAAGTGAGAACAAAATGGAGAGGGTTAGAAAAAGAGTCACAGCGAGAGGAGGCGAAGATGTTGGTACTGAGACACAGATGGCGAACATTTGAGGAGGCAGAGAAAAGAAGATAGATGTATTGGGAGCACAATATGAAAGAGAAGTGTAATGGTTTGGGTCATTGTTTGGATACGCATGTCTGTCCATATACTGTAAGTGTGTTTGGAACTGCGCTGAGTCCTCTCTTTTAGAGTGATTAGTCAAAGCCCACAGTTTGACACAATGAGACCAACCCAGCTAAGGAGCAGGCATACATTACTGTTCTAGGTCATCACACAGTGAGATGGCATACATGCAGATACTGGGGGGTCAAACTCAAATACACTGGGCCAAACTGAAAATATGGGTACTAGTCGAGAGCCGGACTGGTTGAATGTTTATTGCAAAACTTATTGAAATGAACTTATTGCACATTAAACCTGGAACTAACAAAGCTTACATGATTGCCTATAAAAACAACATTAAACATTAAATAATCAGTTGCATTCATTTCTTATGGCTCTATCTGCAGCTTTTCCTCAGTCTTTTCTTATGATTACATTTCTCCACAGGCCAACAACAGCTTCAAAAAAACAATTCCCTTCAAAAACAAACATGCCCTGTTGTCGCAAGAAAAAAAGTGCAGAAGGAAACATTGAAACTCCCTGTGCTGCTCTGTGATGCTAGCTCAGATACTTGGCATCTCATCTCGGGTGCAAGTTCATCAATGTTTGGGCTCAGGCTCTGAGCTGAGGAGACCCTCAGGATGGAGTGAAGGTGTGCGAGCAATATACCGGCGGGCCAGATCTAATAGTATTTAGAAATTATCCTGCGGGCCGAAATTAAATCCACCAAGGGCCTGATTTGCCCCCGGGCCTTGAATTTGACACATGTGCTGTAGAGACTCGGAGGGAGAGAGTGGGGGTCTAAGCTCATGCTACACTGGAGCACAACATTACGGTGGCCAACAGGTGCAAGCACATACACGCGCTACAGCTTTAGAAAGGATGCAAATACAAAAACAGAAATGTGCCAAAACACATGCAACTGAAGAAACATCTTCACCAACTTGTCAACACATGTGCAGCATTTAGAAAACACTCACCAAATAGACCAAACATGCAAGAAGGACAAAGCACAACGGAAACTGGGACACTTAACAAGTGATGCTGAGGGGATTATAAAGTTGGCCATCTTATTGGAAGGAATCATTTGATCACAGTCAAAACAAGCCGATAAAACGTACATTTTAGGAAACCAACAACAGTGACAGTGTGCAAAATGTATAATCCCCAGACGTCAACAAGTGCTCCAGTCCCAGCTGTGTGCATCACTTACATTTGTTTTTATATTCGGGATAGTGGGAAACAGTATTTCGATCTCTCTGTCTGTGCACACAAACTGGAAAATTGACAATAAAGTTGACTTTGATTTAATAATGTTCCCATTTTCGTTCTGCTTTGAGCTTCTTGAACCTTTTTGTATTTGCAGCACTTTTCGTAAATGCTGCTCGCCAGTTTGGTGAAGCTGTCTCTTCATTATATGTGTTTTGGCACCTTTGTGTTTTTATATTTGGATCTTTTTTAAACAATGTTTTGGGCCATTGTCGCGTGTTTGCACCTGTCAGCCACCGTGCGATGGTACATTGAGACAAACACAGTCTCTATTTTACAGATAGTTCTTCCAATATATCTTCATCTCGGACAGCTTTATTCTCTGTCTCCATCTTTGCTTCTCCCCCCTCAATTGCTCTCTCTTCCTCACTTTAAGTTCTATCTCTCTCTCTCCCTGTTCTTTACAATGTTCTCTCTCCCTGACCTCCTCCACCACTGATCCGCAGCACAGCTCTGTTCCCTCCTTGTCGTTTACCTGCACAAGCTGCCTCCTCCGATCTTTTGTCATCCTTTTGAATTCATCTGGGAGCAACATTTACCCCCCCCCCCCCTTTCGATCAACACTGTCCCCTCCTTCCCTTTACAAACCACCAGCCCCCATTCACACACTCCCCCCCACCCCACCTCCCCCCCGGCCCTTGCTGTCTAGCGGTCATCCGAGTCAGTTTACCTAACTGCCTGCCATCCTGTATTACTGTGACGAATGCAATTTCCGCCCGTTTCTGTGTTTCCCTGCTTCTTTGTTTACTGTGTTGTGTGTCTGCTTCTGAGCCTCCTCCGCCCTGTCGGTGTCTCCGCCTCTCTTTTCTCTTAGGTTACCAAAGTGTGTTAAGTTCAAGTTGAGTTCAAAACCCTGCCGGAGCGAGTTGAAACACGTATTGTGTGAAATAGTTTCAGAGGGCGAGTTTTTTGCAAATGTACGACGTTAATGAAAGCTTCAAATCTGTCGAGAGAGTTGACAACAAACAAATAGTCTAGATCAAAATGTTTTCCAGCAATACAAATACATGATTTGAACATCAAAATGCTCTTCATGTGTAATTATCAACCGTAGTGGTTGCTCAGTATTCATGTCCTGCGCCTCTAACTCTAACTGAAATACATTTCATTTGTGATCTGCCTACATTTCCCCTGTGATCATGGGTGGAAATCTGTGAAATAGGATATTTCCAAACAACAGAGGTGAACTTAATGAATCTCTCTATCTCAACTAAATTAACTAATGCACTATGATGTAGTACTATTATGGATGTAGATACCTGGCCTATATACAACGTTATGCTATGTCATCCTTTAATGGCAGTTTGTGATTTTGAGGCTATTTCAGTAAAACAAGGCCGTTTTGACCATTTGACACATTTATGCTTAATTCTCTCAAAACGTTACTGAAAGATACACTTTTGTGGATAAAAGCTGAACACCGGATAATTAAGTACTTTATTTTAGTAGATTTCGTTAAGAATGTGACTCTTAATGGCAGTTTGTGATTTTGACGCTATTTCAGTGAAACAATGGCGTTTTCAACATTTGACAGATTAATGCTTAATTCTCTCAGAAAGTTACTGCAAGATACATTTTTGTGTATAAAAGATGAAAACTAGAAAATGAAGTACTAAGTGTTGGTAGATTCTGTTAAAGCCTGCCAAATTAAAGACAGACACATATAGCATCACTTTTTACTCTTCAGTTTTTTATTCTGATAATGGCCCCTTTGGATAATGAGTACATTTTACCGCTAACACTGTTGTAGTTTTACTAAAGTAACATTTTTAACACAGGACTTTGACTTATAACTTATGTAATAGAGTATTTCTAAACAGCGGTGTATAAGTATAAGATCTGAGTACCTCTTCCACCACTGTCAACAACTTCTTTTTGTAAACAAAGTGAAACAAAACATTGCCACTTAGGCTTTACAGTAACACAAGGGTGCATTGTGCCGGTGACAAGGTCAAGCATGTTGTTTGAGGGTCAAACGTTGTCGATCCGGGGTCATTCCATCAGTAACATTGATTAATTGACAGAACTGAAATGGAAGCAAAGTGCGTAACAGCCATGTGACCTTAATAGGTGTGTGATGAGCCTGTGAAATTGTGTCTCAGTGCCACACAAAGATGTATGGATTTTAGCTGCCTCACTACCTAAGTAGGACACTCAAAATAACTCCTCGGGCCTCGCATCAAGGACACAGCCTACTGTAAGTGACCATGTGTGTCTGCTTCTGTGTGACAATTGTTTGTTAGCTCGTGTACAGTACATGCCTATGGTTGTGCATGGGAGCGTATTCGCATGAATGCTATACGTGCACCAGATATTATTTTGCGTCAGGTGTTCATCTCTTGTCTCATATCGCTCCAGTCTGGCGTGAAGGCCTTTTTGTTCAACGAGCAGAAGCAAGGATAAATCAAGTGAACAACAGATCGTCTGTTCAGCTCCTCGTGGCATACACTTACAGAAAGCATTGCAGTAAACCTGAGAGAAAAGGGGCGATGAGTACAATGTTTAATATGTATAGCTGTGGCCTGAGGTGTAGTTGCAAAGGGAGAGAGGGTTACATATAGTACACACAGTCACACCTGGGAGGGGCCCTGCTTGGTTGCAGTTGTGTCCTGTAGGTTACAGAGCAACGACAGTGGAGCGCTAACTCCCAGAGTGCATCAGCAGCAGAGACGCTGGGGCTTTGCACATTTCTATCTGCCCAAGAATTGATGCTGCTGTTGAGGTTTAACAGAGTTTGTTCCTCTAAATGTCAAATGGTATGCTTTGATATTCACTCCCAATGGATCATTTAACACTGAAGGCCATACTGTGATTTAAATTTGAATCCATAATATATCCTTGTTCTGCAGACTTGTCTGAAGTTCTGGAGTTATATCATTACTATAGGACAAGTTCACAATACACTATAATACAGGCAGGGAAAGCTAGCAGAGATACACATGTGGTCAACTTTGTTTGTTCAAGTTGAAATCCTAAATATTTGAATGCTGGGTTAATAAAGTGGCTAATGCATTTTGATATTACAGACCGTACCCAGTGAACAGCTGCTTAGTCAGAAACACAAAGAAGAACAAAGTGTCAAAGTCAGTCAATATGTTTGTTATTGTTTCAAATGGAACAAAAGCTCCAGTGTTTCTCCTGTTGAACGCTCTTAATGTGAAGCTGTGGCAGGGGAATGTAAAAGCAGCTCTGACGCAGAGTAAAGACAGGTTGCTGTAAAGAATTGCCTTATTGTGATTCAAACCATGATGCTTTCACCTATCCAAGTGTTTGTGTTGCCTTGTTCTGCACTGTGACATTTATAGAAGACTGCACAGAACATAATGTATTGTGTGATATTATTTAAAACATTGTATGAACAGTAAACAATGAGGCTGACCAGTGACATGTCATTAAAAACAGTGATGCTGCATTTACAATAATAACGACCACATTAAGAGATGATTACAGAATTTAAAGAGGACATATTTTGCTTTTTTATAAGGATCATATTTGTATTGTGTGCTTCTTCAGTGACATGTTTACCTGCATTGAAGGTGGGGTATGTAATTTGGGAGAAACCAGCTCGAGTGCGCTAGAATTTGAAAATACACAACCGGAAAAAATCTGCCACTTCCTCACAGAGCCCCTCCTCCAACACACACGAACGCGCACACGACCAATGAGGGCACGAGATACGTTTGTGCACAGATGGAAGGCTGACAGGCAGGTAGGCCATCCAGTTACTTTAGCCGGGCCGGCTCAGATGATTGGTCGTGCTTTTTACAGCGCCACGGCTTCCACAGATGAAATGTTTTAATGTATTTATTGACAAAGCATTTAATATATTCATTGCTATCGGGATGTTAAGAGCATTCCATGGAATATAACAAAAAGTGTTTCTGAAATAAATTACATACCCCACTTTTAATGTTCAAAAAGCTCTATATTTTTCTCATACTGCCTGTGCTGCAGAACCTCTTTTCACCCTCTGTCTGAAACCAGAGCCCAGTCTGCTCTGATTGGTTATCTGGCCGGCTCTGTTGTGATTCGTCAACCGCTTAGAGATGTTTCGCCCCTTAGCCTATCACGTACAATGTGTTGGAGCGCTAGCCAATAGATGCATGAGTGTTACATAATGATGTCACTGTTAGAGAAGTAAACAAAGGATTCCAATTGAGGCGTTTCAGGCAGGGGGCGGATTGTGTAGGAGAGAAACTCCTTCTGAAGGGAGCTTTGGAATTTTTGCCTTTGCAGACCATTGACATGCACATAAACCTATATAACACACTACATGGAAGGGAACACCCTAAAAGCATGATAGGGCCTCTTTAAATACACGATGATTATCAAGTATTGTGTTTGACTTCATTCAAATATCTAAATATGTACTCATTTCATTTTCTCAATGTAATCTATAGATCCAATCCACATCTCTCCAGCTCCTCTACTGTCCGACGGTTATGCTCTTATTATCCATCATATTGATGAAGGGAAAATGTTTGTTCTGCCTCTGTTAAACATTTGAATGTTCCATGTTTCATTGCTCACATACAGAGAAAATCGGACAGCTTCCTTTCTCAGATCCTCTCAGTATACAATTAGAATGTAATCACTTTCACTGGGCAGCACAGCAGGACAAAAAGCTGGGCGTTTGTATTCATCCTACCTCCAACAAATCTCGTTGATTTATGTCCTCCGTAGCGTGAATGAATACTCAAGCCCATTGTGTTGTTCTGTATCCCACGGTTTGTGTGGAGGAAAAGTTGTGTCATCAGGGAATGCGAAAAAAAACTAAAACAACTACCAACAAATAAAAAAACATGTACAGAGTTTGCAGGCTCGGGGCTTGTGTGCATAACATGAAAGTAATGTGTGGGTGTGTGTTTAGAATTAGTGATGTAGAATATACACAGTGTACATGGGCTCTCAAAGTAGGCATGACTGAGCAACTGGCTCAAACTCTCTCAGTGACTGCCCTCAATTCATTTCTCTGTCTCTCACACTCTTTCCGTCACATTTCTGACTACAAGTGCATGCAAATCATCTTTATATTACAAATAAAAGACAGAAGGTTTATAACATTCATATTGTAATTCAAGATTTTGGATGGAATGTTTTGTCATCAATCGGCAGCCCCACGAAAAAGGCCAGTGTTTGCAATTATCCCAATGACTAAAGTAAGACTAATTGAACCTCATTTAAACTGAATATGTATACAGGGATGGACTAAAAACAAACCATTTAGGTATCTGGGCCTCGGACGGTGCAGCTGTGTTGATGTCGGCTCTGTGAGCTGTGTGATATCCAGACTTGCCCACAAGGCCCTGTGCATCCTGGGAGATATGCAGAGGCGGTGACGTGAGACCACTTCTGGTCTGGCCAGGGCCCGGCTACCTTTTTACTCAACTATAAAAAATAATTACCACAGTCATGTGAAAGCCTCGTTGAGCCTCATTAAATCTAGCCAATCTATTCACAGGTTTGAACGGTTTGAACGGTTCGTTTTTAAAATGGCTTGTGAACAATTTCAGCAGCTCTCTCAGCGATTTTGTTTTTGGTCGAACTCACTCAATATAATTGTTTTCAGGATTGCATACATAGCGTTGATGTTTTACTCGATGAAGATCAGTCTGTTTTTCAAGAGGTACAAAATATCAGTTTTTTTTATTAACCAACTCTGTGAGGCTTAGTTGACATTTGCAGCATAAGATGTAAGTGTCTCACCATGCTCACATTTTCCTACCGTCTGTCATCGATTGGTGACATTTTACATCTAATATCTCTGCATTACCCTCAGGGAAGACAACCTTTTGCATTACATCTATTTCATATGTTTCACACTGTGTAGAATGAAGTGATAGAAAATCAAATGCAGTGGTGATAACAGCAGGAGTCTTTGATTGTACTCATGGATATAGTAGTGGAAATGTATGCTAATCTGAATAAAAAGCCCTGGCTCTCCCCGGAGGTGACCTTCATTAAAAGAAAAACACTTTTAAAGAGTTTCCAGTAATTATTCAACATTTCAGAAAATCCATTCTTTTTCATCTACTGTCATGTTGCTCCACATAACAGTACATCACACACACACATGATTCTGTAAGTAAATAATCAGTACGCCATGTTTAACACATGACATCAACAGAGGAACTGGTGCAACTGCAGCACAATGCCGACACCACTCACTGTAAAGCGATAACATGGAAGCACAAACAACAAAACACGGCACAAACACGACATGGAAAGCACACGCACACACACTCAACCCCCTGCACACACATACAGAGATAGTACAGTAAACATACATGAAACAGGAAGTGAAATGCGTGAGCAAGATGTTGGGAAGTGCTCTGAGGCATAAAAACAGAGTTACATAATGTGTGTGTGTCACAGTTAGACTGACATAAGGTTCAGTGACTAATGTGTGAGACGTCAGGTGCCAAGTCTACTCACACTGATGAGAATCAGAAAGATCCGACAGGAGACAAAGGGCTACAATTACTGATAGATTGATGCTTGAGGGTAAACAAGTAGTGCAAGAATGTACAATTTACATCCCACCAAAAAGAGACTATTTTGACAAGATTTTTTAGGAGATTTTGTTGGGTTGATTGTAGACTCAAGGTGTTTGCTTTTTGGCGGACTGGTTTGCTCTGATTGTATCACCGTTAATGATGCACACGTATTTTTAGAGACACAAATAAACCACCTCCATGTTATTAATAATGGTCAATCGGTTAAAAAAAAATTAAGTGCTTTAATCAAAATAACAATCTATGATAAATTAAAGGTGGGGTAGGTAAGTTTGAGAAACCGGCTCGAGATCGCTAGAATTTGAAAATACACAACCGGAGAAAATCTGCCACTTCCTTATAGAGCCCCTCCTCCAACACACACGAACGCGCACATGACCAATGAGGGCACGAGATAAGTTTTTTGTTGTACTTTTTACAGTATTACGGCTTCTACAGATGACTTTTTTTTATGGATTTTTTGTCAAAGCACTTAAGATATTCATTGCTATCGGGATGTTAAGAGCATTCCATGGAATATAACAAAAAGTGTATCTCGAGCCGGTTTATGAAACGTACCTACCCCACCTTTAAGATTCATTAAGATTAAAGGAATGGTATGCTCATGACACTCATTTTTAAATAATTATCATCCGATAAAACAGACCAGTCTCTGCCAGTCTTTCTTTTTTTTTTTTAATCCGATGACATTATCAGTGATTTTAAACTGATTATATACCGAAATAACATCAACACTGTGGGCGCCGCCATTTTCCGGACGTGACGTAAACCATGCGTTTGGTTTTCGAGGACACGTTGATCTCCATGTTATTTACTGTAGTTTCTCTCTTCAAATATGCCTCACTGTATCGCGAAATATTGCCACAATTCTGATAGGAACAATCCACGGAATGCTCGGTTCCATCTGTTGCCAAAAGGTAAGCGTAAGAAGTACATTCGGAGGCAGTGGCTAGCGAAATGTGGCCGGCCCGAACCGAAAGATTCACAGGCTCATGTATGCAGCGAACATTTCAAATTTCCGGACGACTACTCTGAGAGTATGATAAAACATAACATGGGATTTATGGAACAACCATTACTTAATGGAGATGCAGTACCATCGGTCTTTCTGGTGTCATCACCGACCAGGACACCAGTTCGGCCAGTTGAGAAATCGCCCTCTGCAAGTGTGAAGCGACGGAGGAGCAGAAGTAGTGCTCGGAGTAAGAATAAGGTATGTTATAGCGCATTTCCATTGCAGCGGCTAGCCCCGTTTTAACGTCCTTTAGCATCCAGGCCAGGACAGTTTTTGGTGGCCTTTTCATATAGCGTAGTACCGGCTAGTGTGTATTTTCCCCCAGTTTTTTCCGGCCCCATAAAATCGTGATTCTATGGCCAGGGACAACGAAGCTGAGTATGCTAAACTAGAGAGGGAATCGCTCGCAAGGGTGGTACTACATGCATACATATAGTATCTTATATCATCTTCCTATTATACACACATGCATTTCCAAACATCTGGACTACCTATGTTGCAAATGTATTATCTCTTCAATTTACACACGGCATCTATTGCACGTCTGTCCGTCCTGGGAGAGGGATCCCTCCTCTGTTGCTCTCCCTGAGGTTTTTCCCATGTTCCCTTTAAACTGGGGGTTTTCTTCGGAAGTTTTTCCTTGTACGATGTGAGGGTCTACGGACAGAGGGTGTCGTATTGTCATACTGATAAAACATCAAAACTTCTTCCTCTGCTGACGAGTCCGAGCTCATATTCAGCCATGTTTCCGTGTGTTGACAAAGTGAACGCATGGATGACGTCACGACCATCACGTGACTACTGAAAATGGCAAAAATGGCGGCGGCCAGACGGAATATAAAGGTTTTGATAAAAAAGAGCTATAAAATCATTATTTACCGGGGAATATCGCTGATTTCTTCAGGGTATGGTTTAAACATAATGTTTCACTAAATACTGAAGTTTTGATTAATTATCTAATGAGTGGACCATTCCTTTAATCACCATTAATCAGAAATAAAAAATATTAGTATTAACGTGTATTTTTGAGAATTATTAAACATACAGACATTTGGTTAAATGCATGACAAACTGGTAAGAGAAAATATATTTCGTTTTCTTTCTTAGTTTTGATGATTTCTGAATTCGTGTCAAACTTTTTCCGGAACACCCTGACTACCCTCTGTACCCCTGTATGATGTGCTCTAAACAGGAAATATGATTGTATATTAGTTTTCTATATATATATAATATGTATATTAGTTTTTTCCTCACTGCCATGCAAGTCATTGTAAAAAATCCTTGCTGGTTTTATTGGAGGAAGTTGGGTTAAAACTTGGTGATGTGATTAATTTACTTACATTTCTCTTGATGCGTTAAGATTTCAAGATGAATCACAAGTGTTACAGACCTAGTACCTTCTTTTCTCTGAAATAGAAGGTACTGACCAAATTTGAGGATGATTTCATTAAATATGTAATAGAAGTTTGTACTGAGCCTGAAAAAGGGCAAGATGTGGCGCAGTGGATTCGTGCGTTGGATCAGGGAAGCACAGGTTCGAACCCCACTGCAGTCAGCATGTCGTTGTGTCCCTGCCTGGGCAAGACATTTCACCCCAAATTGCTCCTGTGGGGATTGTCCACAGTATTGAGTATGTAAGTCTCTTTGGATCTCATTTCGGCTTTGTGGACTTAATCCATGACAAACTGGAGTTGAGACCAGGAGGCGGAGTCGCAGTCTTACACGCTTCTCTGCGCTCTCTCCTAGGCAGTCATCCATAGGAATCCCGAACCCAATAAAATACCCAATATTAGCGGTGTGTGTGTCTGCCCAAGGACAATTTAAGGTAAAACCTAATAGAGGTGTCATACATAATAACCTAATAAAAGTAAATGTAACAACTACTACAGTGCAACAAAACAGGAAGATTAAATGTGGTCTCTTAAACATAAGATCTCTAGCATCTAAAGCAATATTGGTAAATGATTTAATATCAGATTATAATATTGATATATGCTGTCTCACTGAAACTTGGTTGAGACATGAAGAATATGTCAGCATAAATGAGGCCACTCCACCCAGCCATATCAACACTCATATTGCTCGAGGCACGGGCCAAGGAGGTGGAGTTGCAGCAATCTTTGACTCAAGTTTACTTATCAATACTAAATCAAAATTAAATTATACCTCCTTTGAAAGCCTCGTTTTTAGTCTTACGCATCCGACCTGGAAAACTTTGCAGCCAATCTTATTTGTTACAGTGTATCGTGCACCAGGTCCTTATTCAGAATTCTTATCAGAATTCTCTGAGTTTTTATCAACTTTGGTTCTTAAAACAGACAAAGTAATTATCGTAGGTGACTTTAATATTCATGTTGACGATGATAAAAATAGCCTTACTGTTGCATTTAACTCTATATTAGATTCTGTTGGTTTCTGTCAGAGTGTAAATAAACCAACCCACTGCTATAATCACACTCTCGACCTTGTTCTGACTTATGGTATTGAAATTGAGCAACTATTAGTCGAACCGCATAATCCTGCTCTATCCGACCATTTCTTGGTAACTTTTGAAGTACTATTACTAGACTACAAAGCATTAGTCAAAAGCTCCTGCAGCAGAAACCTATCTGTTAGTGCTATAGCCACATTTAAGGAAGAGATTCCACCAATACTTAACTCGATAGCATGTCTGCATGTAGGGGAGGAAACTTATACAAAATGTACACCACCCCAAATTGATCATGTTGTTGATAGTGCTATAGATGCGCTGCGAATAAAATTAGACTCTGTTGCTCCTTTGAAAAAGAAGAAAATAAAACAACATAGATTAGCTCCATGGCATAATGCCGAAACCCGCAAAATAAAGCAAAAGTCTAGACAACTTGAAAGGATATGGCGTTCCACTAAAC
This sequence comes from Pseudochaenichthys georgianus, assembly GCF_902827115.2. Lineage (NCBI taxonomy): Eukaryota > Metazoa > Chordata > Actinopteri > Perciformes > Channichthyidae > Pseudochaenichthys > Pseudochaenichthys georgianus. Next base: position 28,884,646 of record NC_047510.2, read on the forward strand.
TTGAAGAATCTCGTTTAATTTGGCATATTACTCTCAATGAATATAAGAAAGCACTGCGTAAAGCAAGAGCAGCCTACTACTCTTCATTAATAGATGAGAATAAGAATAATGCAAGATTTCTTTTCAGCACTGTAGCCAGGCTGACAGAGAGCCACAGCTCGATTGAGCCTTCTATTCCCATAGCACTCAGTAGTAATGATTATATGTGCTTTTTTAACGATAAAATTGTTACTCTTAGAAACAAAATTAATGACCTCTTGCCTTTGACCAGTATAGTGTTATCAACAGCTCCCGGAAACGTAAGTTCTAATATTACACTAGATAGTAAACTAGAATGCTTTTCAGCCATTAACCTTGAACAATTACATTCAATGATTCTCTCTTCTAAACCATCAACGTGCATGTTAGACCCAATTCCAACTAAGCTGTTGAAGGAAGTTTTTCCATTAATTAGCACTTCTTTATTAAATATTATGAATATGTCTTTATTATCAGGCTATGTTCCACAATCATTCAAAGTAGCAGTGATAAAACCGCTTCTTAAAAAGCACAACCTCGATCCAGAGGTTTTAGCCAACTATAGACCTATTTCTAATCTTCCGTTCCTCTCAAAAATTCTTGAGAAAGCGGTCGCAAAACAGTTGTGTGATTACTTAAAAAACAATGATTTATTTGAAGATTTTCAGTCTGGCTTTAGAACACATCATAGCACAGAGACAGCTCTGGTTAAAGTCACAAATGATTTTCTAATAGCCTCAGACAAGGGACTTGTCTCTATTCTTGTTTTGCTCGATCTCAGTGCTGCATTTGATACTATCGACCATGATATCCTATTGCAAAGACTAGAGCACTTAGTTGGCATACAGGGAACTGCTTTAGGCTGGTTTAGGTCCTATCTATCTGAACGCTCTCAGTTTGTACGTGTTAACGATGAATCTTCCACGCAAACCAAAGTTAGCCATGGAGTGCCACAGGGCTCAGTGCTCGGACCTATTTTGTTCACATTATATATGCTTCCGTTAGGCAATATTATAAGGAATCATTCTGTAAACTTTCATTGTTATGCGGATGATACTCAACTATATTTATCAATCAAGCCTGATGAAATTAATCATCTAAATAAAATTCAAGACCTTAAGGACTTAAAAACGTGGATGACCTTAAACTTTTTGATGTTAAACACGACCAACACTGAAGTTATTGTACTTGGCTCGAAGAATCTACGAAACAAATTATCTAAAGATATACTAACTATGGATGGCATTAATTTGGCCTCCAGTGAGACTATAAGGAATCTTGGTGTTATATTTGATCAGGATTTATCCTTTAATGCCCACATAAAATCAATTTCAAGGACCGCCTACTTCCATCTACGTAACATTGCAAAAATCAGGCATATCTTGCCTCAAAACGATGCAGAGAAACTAGTCCATGCATTTGTTACTTCTAGGCTGGATTATTGTAACTCTTTATTATCAGGGACTATCAAGAAGTCAGTCAAGTCGCTTCAGCTGATTCAAAATGCTGCGGCTCGTGTACTAACCAGAGTTAGGAAAAGGGACCACATTACTCCTGTTCTGGCTGCCTTACACTGGCTCCCTATAGAACACAGGATAGAATTTAAAATTGTTCTTCTCGCCTACAAAGCCCTTAATGGGCAGGCGCCATCTTACCTTAAATAACTCATTATACCCTACTGTCCTACTAGGGCATTGCGTTCCAAGAATGCAGGGTTGTTGGTTGTTCCTAGAATCTCTAAAAGTACAATGGGAGCCAGAGCCTTTTCTTATCAAGCTCCACATTTGTGGAATCAGCTTCCAGTTTGTGTTCGGGCGGCAGACACCCTATCCGTTTTTAAGAGTGCGCTTAAGACCTTCCTTTTTGATAAAGCTTATAGTTAGGGCTGATTAGATTCAGCCCCTAGTTTTGCTGATATAGGCTTAGTTTGTCGGGGGACATCTTACTTCTTCCTTCTCTCTGTCTATACCTGTGTACTCTCATGTTCCGATTAACCCAGCTTCCCCAAATTTCTTTCTTTTTGGTGTCTATATACGCTGGGATCCGGAGTCATGGATGATCCTGCGGTCCTGTGTCCTGGATCGCGAGCGCTGGATCTTGAGTCGTGGCTGTGGTCCTGGATGGATATCCTCGTGGATTCATCTTCCTATTATACACACATGCATTTCCAAACATTTGGACTACCTATGTTGCAAATGTATTATCTTTTCAATTTACACACGGCATCTATTGCACGTCTGTCCGTCCTGGGAGAGGGATCCCTCCTCTGTTGCTCTCCCTGAGGTTTCTCCCATTTTTCCCTTTAAACTGGGTTTTCTTTGGAAGTTTTTCCTTGTACGATGTGAGGGTCTAAGGACAGAGGGTGTCGTATTGTCATACTGATATTCTGTATAAACTGTGAAGACCACTGAGACAAATGTAACATTTGTGATATTGGGCTATATAAATAAACATTGATTGATTGATTGATTGATTGATTGATTGATTGATTGATTGATTGATTGATTGATTGATTGATTGATTGATTGATTGATTGAAAAGTGTCTAACAAGTGACATGTAATGTAAAAAAAGATACATGAAGAAAAGAAAAATGGCAGACTTCCTGTTGAGTTAGCCCTTCTTATTGCCTTCTTTCCCTGAAATAAAAAGGCTGTATGAATCAAGCTTTATATATTAACTATACATAATTTGCTTATATTGTATAGATGTATGTTCAATGGAAAAAAAATGATGACCCAACAGTCATAAACCTTTATGAAAAAACGACTTTTGGCCATTCTCCCCGTTTTTCCCTGACTGTCCCCTGTCTCTGCTTAAAATGGCTGTCTACACGCTTGTATAAAATCCCCCGCAGGGCTATAATACTTGTGGTTTATCTAAATCTCAAAGTTTATCCCAGACCCTCCAATACTCATAAGATTTTGCCTTGAAGGTAACTCAAGTTCAGGATTTAAGTCACTCGTACC
>NC_047510.2:28892631-28924006 GCF_902827115.2 Pseudochaenichthys georgianus
AGTCCCTCCTCTTGTTCCTCCTCTAGTCTCTCCTCTAGTCCCCTCTGGAGTTCCGTCTCTAGTTCCCCTCTCGAGTCACGTCTCAAGTCCCTACCTAATGTCCTGGTCCGTTGAAGGTTCCGCTGGGGGTCCTGCCAACTCCATGTCCTGTCCCGTTGGAGGCCCCGTCGACTACTCCTCTGCCGGGGGTCCTACCAATCGTATGTCTGTCCCGTTGGAGGTCCCGCCGTCTACTCTCCTGCCGGGGGTCCTGCCAGCTTCTTGTCCTGTCTCGTTGGAGGTCCCGCCGTCTACTCTCCTGCCGGGGGTCCTGCCAATCCTATGTCCTGTGCCGTTGGAGGCCCCGCCGACTACTCTCCTGCCGGGGGTCCTGCCAACCCTTTGTCCCGTCCCGTTGGAGGTCCCGCCGTCTGCTCTCCTGCCGGGGGTCCTGCCAGCTCCTTGTCCCATCTCGTTGGAGGTCCCACCGACTGCTCTCCTGCCGGGGGTCCTGCCAACCCTTTGTCCTGTGCCGTTGGAGGCCCCGCCGACTGCTCTTCTGCCGGGGGTCCTACCAGCTCCTTGTCCTGTCCCGTTGGAGGTCCCGCCGCCTACTCTCCTGCCGGGGGTCCTGCCAACTACTCTTCTGCCGGGGGTCCTGCCAACCCTATGTCCTGTGCCGTTGGAGGTCCCGCCGACTGCTCTCCTGCCGGGGGTCCTGCCAATCCTATGTCCTGTTCCTCTGGGGGTCCCGCCGACAACTCTTCTGCCGGGGGTCCTGCCAACCCCTTGTCCTGTTCCGTTGGAGGCCCCACCATCACCTGTCTCACCGGGGGTCCTGCCAACTACTGGTCCTCTTCCGTGGGGGATCCTGCCGAAGCCTGTCCCACTGGCTCCGGTTCCTGTTCGGCCGACACCGGGTCCTGCCCGGCCTCCGGAGCTGTCTGGTCTTCTCCCTCGAGCCCGGCCCCCTGAGTGCCGCGGTCTTCGTCCTCGGGCCCGGCCCCCTGACTCTTCCTGCCGCTGCTTTTGCCCTCATGCTCGGCCCCCTGAGTTTGCCCGCTGTGGCCTTCGCCCCTTTTTGAACTTTGCCTTGCCGTCCACCCGAGACCCCCTCCTTGGTCTCTGCCTTGCCCCCGGGCCTTCCGCCCGAGACCCCGTCCTTGGTCTCTGCCTTGCTCCCGGGCCTTCCTCCCGAGACCCCCTCCTTGGTCTCTGCCTTTCCCCCGGGCCGTCCGCCCGAGACCCGTCCTCCAGACCCCCTCCACCCACCCTTTCTTGGCCCTAGTTATGTGTCCTCCCTCCGGTCCCCCTCCACCCACCCTGCTGGACTTTTTTTTGGGACGTCTGGGATCCGTCCCTTGAGGGGGGGGTTCTGTCACGATTCTCATGTTATGTCACGTTTGTAGTTTTGTCTGTGTTGGTGTTTTTCTTGTCTTTGGGTTTCCTGTTTTATTGTGTAAAGTGTTCACCCCCGTTTCCTGCCTGTCTGCTTTCTGTCTGTTTCCCTCCCTGATTACCCGATTGTGTTCACCTGTTGTCCTTGTGTTTCTCCTCCCCTGCCCAGCTGTGTCTTGTTCTGTGATTACCCTTCTGTGTATTTAGTCTAGTCTTCCCCTGTGTTCCATGTCGGTTCATTGTTTCCCCTCCATGTCATTCCACGGTCTGTGTTCCTTGTGCTGCTCGTTGGTGTTGGATATTTTGGATTCTGCCTTGTTTTGCCACAGCTTTTATTTATTTAATAAAGCTCGCTTTTCGTTATTCTGCATTTGAGTCCTACCTGCTTCACCCATTCGTAACAATTACTCATGATGAAAAGGGTTAAAATAATTGTCCTATATGACAAAGGTTTACTAATAACTTGAGGTATAGTGAAACAGGATGTAAGTTTAATCTTACATCTTCATACTGTTAGTCTGTGATTTGAGTGATTGAGACCTTGACCTTTGCCCTCGAACATTTTATCAGTTCATCTTTGAGTCCAAGTGGAATATTTTTTTGCCAAATTTGAAGGAAAATCATTACTTAAAAACTCAGAAATCATGTTCACAACCCTTAACCTTTACTCCCAAAATTCAAATCAGTTCATCCCAGAGTCAAAGTGGACATAGATCTCAAATCTAAAGAAACTCCCTCGATTCCATCCTGAGATATCGTGTTGACAAGAATGGGATAATTGTGAGGTCAGGGATCTTGACTTTTGACATTTTACTCCAAACAGTTAGCAGTGCCTGATTAAAAAATGATGTCCTGTAGGCGTTCCTGATATATCATGTTCATGAGAATAGTTGTTATGTTCAGGTAAATACAGAGTAAACATACTAGTGTGGGTAGTCTCTAACTGGTGAAGTGTAGACGAGGGATTTAATTATAACATATTTCCAATATCTAAACCTGACGGCTATGGTTCTGACAATGGATGATGGGCAGAGGCCAATATTTAATAATGTACCAGTATAGCTAGCAGATATCTAGGTCAAGACTTCCTCTTACGTGCTCCATTTATTGTTAATGCGAGTATGAAGTAGGAGTTGAGAAACAACATTTATGACCAGATTGCATACCTGCATTTATATGCACATCTCTGTTGACAGAGATCAACAAGAAGCTGTTTGATAGTTGATCGGTCCCCAGATTGCATCTTCGCCACCCATTCCACCTTGTTCGATCTACAAACAAACTGTTAATCTGCACACACCCAAGAGCTATTGGTCAACACTCCTCAGGCTGCAAGTGGAAACCAGTATGCCTCTGATATCACAATCTCGTCACTATTTCTGTGTTCATATGTCAATATCTAGAGAAAAATACATTTCCAGTTTATCTACAAATGAGTTTGATAGGAAAAACATTTTCCAGCAAACTACAAAAAACATTTCGACAGAAAGGAACTTTCAAAGCAGGGCCGGCCCTGACCAATTTGCTGCCCTAGGCAAGATTTGCCCCCCCCCCAACTGCAGACACTTACACTTACTATGACTCACGCGTGCATGGTTGTGGTGTATATTGTGTAATATTGAAGTTGAAAGCATCAATCTGGTGCACTTTGAGAGCAACATTAGGAAATCTATGGATACATCTCTCAACACCCATATGAAACAGAACTGTAAGTAGATTTTCTTTTTTTTATGGATATTTTACAAATCACTCACCTTTCAAACTGTATTCTTGTTTATTAATAACAACTTTTTTGTACTGTCATATAGTATTTTATACCTGTTTTTCACCTATTCACTTATTTGTTTATAACTATAATGATCATATAAAGGTATGCCTTTACCTCACTGAGCTGAGGTTATCAGAGCCTCTCAGTCTTTCAGGAGAGAGCTCTCTAAAGCTCTCCCCCCCGCGGCCGCTTCCACAGTAAATTCCAATGTTAATAAAAGCACACACAAGCTGTGTACGTTTTTTGGGAGTTTGATTTATTTTAAATTAACACAAATTTAAAATTAAAACCTATAATTGCACACTAAAACCATCATTTCACATAAACCTCTGGTTTTTACTGGGGCTGGGGCAGTTCAACTTGATTTTGGGGGGGGGGGTGTGCCATAGTTTATGGGCGCTGTACGCAATATAGGCGTAGTTCTGTTAGTATAAGATAATAAGATGTACTTTGTTGATCCATAATCGGAAAATTGTGTTGTTATGAAATAAAAATAAATAAAAAAATGTAATTTCTAACTTTTTTTTTTCTCCCCAATTTTCGGCGCCCCCTATGGGTTGATGCGCCCTTAGCATTCGCCTATACTGCCTATGCCGAGGGCCGGCCCTGTTTCAAAGAACATAATTCACAACAGCCAGAAGAAAGTGGAGTCTTGAGACAGAATGATCTAGGCGATCAAATCCTTTAAGGCTATGGGTTTAATTTAACTAGAGCCAGTATAAGCAGAGCATTACATCCTTATAGCTCCATGTCCTGGCCGGGATACAAGCTTCTCTTTTGTTAGACAGATATACAGGGGATTTGTCTGTTTAACCTGTTGAAATTACTTTTTTGTACCCTGCCTCCATCTGTCTTTTCCATGTCCTGTCCCAAAGAGTAATGTTGATAAAGAAACAGCAATTTCATCAACCTATTTTTCAGAAAACCAACTTGTCAAAAAGATGCACAACATCAAGACAATACTAAAAGACACATTAAACAGGTCTGTTAAGTCTCCATTGTGCATTTTACTTATAAATCTAGTTTTGTTGTTGTTATGATCACTCTTTTTTCCCAAGATATAAGAAAACAATCTGCTCACATCCATGCAATGGCTCGAAATAGCTCTCAGAAATCACCAGGGAGCAGAAGTATAAAAGGCAAGCTGAAGGACAATTGTTAGAGACAATTTCCCCACTTCAATTTAAAATAAATCGTGCAGTATTGATTTGTCCTCTAACTCTGGGTCTCTAACCACTTGACTGTTTTTGAGTTCTGGCTGTCACAGCTGTATGTAGGTCTCTGAGCTGATTTGCTGCCTTGACTTACAAACTATTTGTGATCCTAGATATCTCTTGATTAATCAGCAGCAAAGACACAGTGTCCTACAATATGGAGTAACATCTGTAGTCTATAAAAAGCCAATCTCCCTTCCTCTTTGTGTCTCCCATTGCAAACATCAAACAAATGATGAACAACAAGTACTATAAGGAGCTATAACTGCAAGCACTGGCTGCAATATATGTATAACATCTTCAATAAAACTTTATGTTTATTTCCAATTTGAACAACCTCACAGATGTTAGTTTGAACTGACTCACAAATTCACCAATTCCCATTAAGCAGGCTGCAGATTGTCCACAAGGGGAGCTGTGCAGTTAAGGGAAAATCAGTGTTGCGCATGCTAACCTGTATTTCCCAAAGCAAACAAAAGTAACAGCATCAGGGTATGGATATCTGTCTGGATGTAGCATACTGTACAGGCAAAGCAATTTATTGTAACATCTGCGACATCACCGGCTAGAAAATGCTTAAAATGTGGTGGTTTTAAATTGTTATATTAACAAAGAAATGGATTATGCCTATTTGAAAGGTGTTGCTTTTATTGATGACATGTATACTTGATAGTTCCCTTAAGCTTAATAAGGCAGGTTAGATTCTTTCAGTTCACCGTTTTGGTTCAACAACCCACACATTTGCTGTTTTGGTTCACTTTGACCAATCTCATTTTGTTGTTTTGACGGTATCATGCAGCCGTTTTCAGTGAAGAAGCTCTAAGAACCCACCGTACATAACCTGCTCAATTGCAAACAGACACCGTTAGCAACTAGCTGGTGAAAATAGTCGACTATTAAGCGGCATAAAAATTGATATTTTCCTCAGAAGGTGCAAACGACCAGAAGGTGGAATAGACCAAAAACATCTTAATTACATCTTAAAAGAGAAGGTGAGTGAATAGTGGACTCAGAGTTTGCAGTGGCGAACCGTCAGGGCCTTCAAGGTATTCAGAGAATACCCTGGAACACTCAGATAAAACAAACAAAAAATCGATTTAATTATATAAATAAAATGTATGTAAAATGAGAATCGTATATCTGTGTTGTTGATCTGTAATAGTACAGTGTTACGTTGATTTGTTTGTCCTTCTTCTGTGTCTACAGAAGGTCCAGTTGTGATAGACACGGTTCGCCACTGCTGAACCGCCATATGAACTCTTGTGTTCAGACCTGATTTTCAACTTCCACCAGGTAAAAACAATTTCATTGCACATTTAAATATCATAACATATTTTATCATATTGTGTGTATAGCGTTGTAGTCTTGGCAAAGTGAAGATATTTAAAAGTCAACAGGGAATGAAGGAATTATTACTGAAAACTTGGGAACACAGTTCCAGTCAAAAGGCAACTTTATTCAAAAACGATGTAGTGATATTGATTATACTGGGACTTCCCCTACTAAACTATGTATAACGTTCTGGCTCTTTGAGGTAATATGAATCTCCAAAATGCCTTCTATTATTTTGTTTTGGTAGCTTTGAGTAATATGTGTGTGTGTGTGTGTGTGTGTGTGTGTGTGTGTGTGTGTGTGTGTGTGTGTGTGTGTGTGTGTGTGTGTGTGTGTGTGTGTGTGTGTGTGTGTGTGTGTGTGTGTGTGTGTGTTTGTCTGGGTTTTGCAGATGGCATGAGAAACCGGCAGCCAGTGGCAGTGGCAGAAAGCATCTCATCAGGGATAGGGGAATAAGAGAAGGAGGAGGGAAGGAAAGGAAGCAGAAGGGTGGGGAGGAAGGAGACATTGGAGGGAGGAGTGCCTAACATAATTTCATCTGCTTCCTAGATCCTTAATTGCTTCCTATTTCCTTTCCTTTTGATATTGGGAAAAGAGAGATGAGATTGAGACAAACACAGATTTAATGATTTCATGATTTTAACCCCTGTCTTGTTGCTAATTTTTCTTTAATACCATAATAATGTTGACATTGTTCCACAGAAGCTCAGCTATTCTGCTATACGCTAATTAAGTGAACATGGGTCGGGCCAAAAATAAATAAATCGAAATTGTAAATGTTTGCGGTTTGTTCTCCAGCGGACAATAATAACATCAGGCTCAGCTTCTTGCTCCGGGCTACAATTTTAGTTTTTAGGGAACTGAAGCAGAACACAGCAGAGATTGTTCCGTGTGTGTGTGTGTGTGTGTGTGTGTGTGTGTGTGTGTGTGTGTGTGTGTGTGTGTGTGTGTGTGTGTGTGTGTGTGTGTGTGTGTGTGTGTGTGTGTCTGTGTGTGTGTGTGTGTGTGTGTGTGTGTGTGTGTGTGTGTGTGTGTGTGTGTGTGTGTGTGTGTGTGTGTGTGTGTGTGTGTGTGTGTGCGTGTGTGTGTGTATGTGTCTGCAGATAATTGGTGTGCACACCATATCTGTGATGGCCGGACCAATCAGCTCAACTTTTTCAACTTTTAAGAGAAACTTTGCAGCTGTTGGCCATTGGAAGGGACGAGGAGAAGGAGGAGGGGGATGGGGAAGAATGAGGTGGGAGAACAACAGAGATGAAAGGATAAGACATGGAACTGGGCGAAGAGGCAGCAACAGTGAAAACAGCGCTCGGAGGAAGAGAAAGGAGTGAGGCAGAGGGCGAGCAAACAGAGATGATAAAGTAAGGAGAACGTGAGGTTAGGGGATGGGAGGAATCTGAGGATAACCAAGGTTGAAGGAGGCGAGGGGAGCTAAAGGTGGGGCAAAAAGACAAACAGAGATTGAAAATAGACTTCATCAGTTCATTATTAATTATTCGCTCCACTCTCTTTGTTTGCTGTCTATCTCTTTGTTCATCCAGATGTGTCTCATTTCTCATGAAGACTTCTCTTGTCTAGCTTATTCAGGATCCAGTTTGATGATGTAATACTGACACTGACTTTTTGGTTGCTTTCTTTACCAATTACAAATGATATTCTAAATATGTGATACAAACCAAATTGTGTTATTGTATGTCGAGGAAGGCCTCCTCTCTCTCCTCTTGGCATTGGAAGGCTTAGGGATGGTCAGACTGAAGATGCCTCATGAGATTACCTTTCTAAATAATAAAAGGTGTCCCAATTCTGTTCACCAAATACCATACTGCCTGTGCTGCATCACCTCTTTTCACCCTCTGTCTGAAACCAGAGCCCAGTCTGCTCTGATTGGTTAGCTTGCCGGCTCTGTTGTGATTTTTTAACTGCTTATAGATGTCCCACCCCTGAGCCACGTACAATGTGTTGGAGCGCTAGCCAATATAAGCGCAAGGGTAACAGAGATGTCACTTTTTTATGGAAGTAAACAAAGGAGTCCAATTGAGGCGTTTCAGGCTGGGGGGTAGTCTGTGGGACAGTGGCGGCTGGTGGAAAATATTTTAGGTGGGGCTGTGGAAATGGTGACCAAACAATACTAGGGGGGTCCGGGGTGATGATCCCCTGGTAAAAAAAATTGAGATAAGACCCCTTAAATTATGACTTGACTTCTGGTGATGTTAGAGGGGGGGGGGGGGGGGAATTGAGGCTTACAAATATGAGAAGACTGATCAAATACCTCCATAATCTTCAGTGTGGTTAGCTATGAATCTTCCAAAACTTCCAAACACCTTGTCCTGGACATAGTTTCTACAGCATAAACTGTGCAACAGTACAGTAGGCCCACACAAACAGCAGAATACCGGGGCTTTGGGAACACTCAAAATTACTTAAAATGATTTAATTTCCATTTAACCTGTTAAGGGGCTTTTCCCCCCCGTTTTTTCTCAGGGCTTCTTAAAATGTAATAAACTATTCATGTGTCCTACTTCTGATCAAAAATGAGAAAAACGCGGCTGAAGGTTAATCCATAGGTTAATCCAATGTGTCTGTCACTTTGAAAAAATTATTGATAATCCATAATTCCAATTTTATGTCAAAAACTGAGTTTTCACATCAGCTGCTAATGATAGCTTCCAGAGTGTATGACAGCTTCCTGTTTTGTCTCCTTGGATATGAGTCCAAACAACTCACAGACTGCACCGGGCGCTGACGTAGGCGCCCTGTGACCATCAGATTTGACGACGCTGATTGGCTGAAATTATGTTTCGGTGCCATAGTTTAAAGATAGCAACAGTTGGCTTCTGCTGCACCCTCTCTGGGCGCTGTGCATAGCGCCCAGACGAGAGGGTAATGATACAGAATGTGGCCCTTGAACATTGCTGTGAGTTCTGTATAAATTGTTGATAAAATGTCATTGGAACTCGTCTTAATAATTGAACAGAGATGTTGAATTGCTGAGGATTAACGCCTGCAGTGACAGCGCAGACTTATATCCCATTCACACATTGCTCTACCAGTTCAGACAGATATTTATCGTAGTCTAAAACATTCTTGCCTTATCGTTGAATTTCTTACAGATTTTATTTTCAGTCAAAAGTAGCTGCATGCATATACATGCTAAATTAGAGCCAACACAAACTTGTATCTCTTTCCTTGATATCTGTACCTTTCAGTAATATATATATATATAATATATTTTCACTTTGACTGTCATGGACCAGACGTCTTTGATAAAGCAGTCGCTGCCAAGGTCTTCAGCGAGTCTCAAAGCAGCGCAGGATCACTGGAACACCGGCAGGAGGCCTACTTAGTCTTATAGGAGTGTTACCAACGCCTCATTGGACATAAACAATGATTTCTCAAATCACTGCTTTACATCAAAATAAAATGAAAGGAATTACTGTCCGCCTGTTTGTCTGAAGGCCTGTCCTTTGATTTTTCTCAACAGCTGTTCATCTGATCGACTTCACAGTCTCGAAGTAGGAGCTTTAGAGATCTACAGCTTCAGGACATATGTATCAGTGCGTCATTGTGTTATAAATCAAAAGGGCACACCTTCTAACCATTACACTATTAAACCACATGCTGGTTAGAGCTGATACTCGAAGGTTGGTAACATTTGTTTTGGAGAAAGAAAGTCCAGAAACACCAGAGGAGCACGGTACATATTTCTTAGTATTTTTCTTCGAAAACTGTTCATCCGATTGACCTCACACTTTGGGAGTGTATGCTACAGGCATCAAGGAGACTCGGTGTTGAGTGTGAAGTGTATTTGGATGAGCGGTTCTCGAGAAAGCTCTCAGAAGCAACACCAGAGGTCAGTCCAAAACGTGCTTCTCAGGAACTGCACGTCAGTAAAAAAAAAGAAGCAGAATACTGTTTTTTATTATCATTTGAGCTAAAACGTTTTGGTATTAATCAGATGTGATTTATTCTCAAATAGTTTTGCATGATGTTACTTTCCTCTTTAGTCTTTGGCTCTCTGACATTTGCATCTTTATGGGTTTATGGACGAGGTCATTATTCCTCTGATCCTTATGAAAGACAAAAAGACCGCATTTTTTAAATGTGATAAATATTTTAAGCAAGGTTATATGAACTTTATGTAATGTTATCATATTGTATAACATGACGTTGTGCATATGTGTCATCTATACATCCATGTGTTCTATCTCCGTGTCATCCTGGTTTTCTTCTTCTGTCAATCCTGCTGTCAATGTGGTGCACTTTCTGACATGCTGTGTGTGTGTGTGTGTGTGTGTGTGTGTGTGTGTGTGTGTGTGTGTGTGTGTGTGTGTGTGTGTGTGTGTGTGTGTGTGTGTGTGTGTGTGTGTGTGTGTGTGTGTGTGTGTGTGTGTGTGTGTGTGTGTGTGTGTGTGTGTGTGTGCGTGTGCCTGCGTGCATGTGTGTGTAGGCATCTACTAAATAGGTTACATTTGAAAGAGTCACATTTTGTATTCAAACCCTGAGGGGGTGTGCGTCCTCTACCAAAGGAGGAATGTGCAAACTCCTGAAGGGGCACGAGTTAACAGACAAGCCAAAGCTGAAATTCATACGAACAATCAATCACAACAGAGTGATTTTACCTTTGTAAAAACACACAAACCTAAAACACGCACAATCTGTCAGGAGATAAAGATGCCAAAGAGAGGCATATGAAGGTGGGAAATGGCCGACATTACCACCTGTCAGTCTCTGTATTTCTCTCTGTCACACACATACACACACACACACACACACACACACACTTACACACACACACACACACACACACACACACACACACACACACACATACACACACCCACACACATTACACACTTCCACGTGACGCATACACAGGTGTGTTCACAGACGGAGTTGGGAGTGACCTCCCTCTGCTGATCACACTTTTCGAAAATATGGCAGACTGGCTGGCGACAAGAACCACTGGGATTTACACAGCCATGAGGCAAGAAGCAGGACAAATTGAGTATTTCCTGCTGCAGTAGGAGACCAATTTATAAATGTGAAGTATAATGTATAGTAATACAGCATGGAAACATAAAGCAGTGGTCAGATAGAAAGGACCAACTGTAGAAAAGAGGCTTTAAATACATTTAAAAAAAGCTTTACATTAAATGAAAATCCGAAGAATGCACACCAGGGAAATATTGTGAGTTAAGGTGTTACTGAGCAGTATTTATCTTCCGTCTTTATAAATATGTAAAACTTTAGCAAGGTCACCTAAATTACCAAAATCCAACCCTATCACTAACAACCCAGCTAAGGTTTTTTATTCCAGAGGATACATTTAAACCTGATTCACAGGGTTTTGCTGGATAGGGTTAGGGTTAGGGCAACATATTCAACACAACATTTATGGAAATGAATGTTTTGAGCATTCAAATTAGAAAATGGTGTCATAACTCACATATGAAGCTCAGCGTAAGTTCAACCAGGAAGACCGTCTTTACTCTTCATTTACTATTCCCATGTAACTCTCTCTCCTCTCAATAAGTGATCGGGGGCGTCACTCTCCAGCGTAACCAATCACTTCGCTCTATTCCCAAGAGCCTATCATAGCGCTCTGCCAAAGCTTTTAAGTCTGCTCTCCACCCTCTGACAGCTGTCATTTCAGGTGACTCTACGCAACCCTCCTCCACCCCTTTTCACCTCCGGTCCCTCTGAATCCAGGGCCAAGCTAAACCACTCCTCTTCAGACCGACCCAACTATCCATTCACCACCACCAGTTTCATCGGATCGGTTCTACCCTCCCGAATGATACTTCCTGCACAACAGGGCCTAATCGCCAAAATCACCATTACATTCATTTGTGTATCTCTGAAATAAATATGTATTCTTACATCAAAATGTCTCTCCTAATTGAACTAGAGACCTTAAAGAAAGCAGAATCTATTCCCATAGACAGAGAATACGTATGGGAAAGAAAATAAGTCAGTTTAAAAGAGGAAACACTTTTGTCCAGCATCAGTGCTTCAAATTCAATTTCAACAATTACTGCTGAAACTACAGTAGGATGAATAGAAAGTGATTCTGTGCAACAGACAACTGGGAAAGCTTTGCATTCATGCCTGCTGTAAAAATAAAAAATACTATTAGTTATGTTTGACCACTCTGCAGCACTTGGGGATTACATCAACAAAATGCAACTTTGCTGTGTAATATTCCTCCCTCGTCCTCCCCATCACTTGATCCTGGCCCCGTGCTTCTCACTCACCTTGATGAGCAGCCATCTTGAGTCCGTCGCTGACGTAACCAGCATCAATAAAAACCACCACACTTGACTTGAAAGACAGATTGCAAAGTTAGCCAATCTGCAATAAAACATGAAAATAACAATAAAAAACAATGCTTATCATCATTTCCAAATTGCTTCTGATCTTGTAACAGCTTTACTCCATTGTTTTTATTGGGTCACGCTGTGTCACCCTGAAATGGGCCCATTTAATTAAATCCAATAAAAGACCATTGTGGAAAAGCACTCTAGAAATACACATATTCAAATGGTTGGTGATATTTTATTATTTAATGTTTTATATTGTCCTGCATCTTACATAATAGCAGTTTGGGTAGGTTGAAAACATTACTTATTCATTTTCTGCAGACCTTTTCTCAATACATATTTTACAACAGTGTCCTCCATGACTGTCTGGACTATTGATAGCATAAAACAAAAAAGAAAGAAAGAGGAAATCATCCTTTAGCTATGTCTTGGGTTTTCAAATCGTGATGAATCCTCTGGAAACGGCACCTCAGATTACTTTTCCCACAAGTTCTCTCATGCATGCTTTTATTGGTTTAAATGATATTAACAGCTCGCTGTGTTTCCAAACTTTTCTAACTTTTGTCCTTGAATTCTTTAGACCTGTGTAAACTTGGCCATGCAAGATTAATTTAGGCCAAACCACATCCATGTTTTATTCAGCTCTGTTTTTACACCCACCCAATAGTTTTAGTGTGATAAATGGAGTTTCAGGTTGTGAGGAAGAAAGAGAAAGAAAGAGTATTTTGTAATCCCAACTGTATTTAGTGGCTGTTTTAGAAAACCATATAAGGCATGGGAAAGGATTCTTTAGAGTGTCCAAACACAAGTAAGACAAACAATTGTGTAGCAGTTTTATTGTCTATCATTATAAGCACATATTTAGTAGGTTATTTATAAGCAATTACATTTTCCGACTATAAAGCCATATAGGACATGCCGATGAGTAATGTAAAATGCACTCCCAGATGCTTAGGAATAATGATTGTTGTTACTCTTACTTTACTTCAAAGTTTTCTAATTAACTATGCATTCCAATCCTTCAACAATAATGTTTAATTTCTCAATAAGTTAAACATGATGCACGTGTTTTGGCACATGTGTGCAAGAGTACACTTATCTACAGTTTGCACAATTACCATTTACAAATGGCATGCCAATAAAAATCGATGAATTCATTCTCAGCGACATTGTCGTGCTCTCCATAACTTCCAAACATTGTTCGAGCAATTTCATGCAAAGTGATCCATTCAATTATTGAAACCTCTCAGACATACAAGCCCATGCTATGAATATATATGACACGGTGTTACCTACTGTCAGGAGCTACAATGTGTTGTACTAAACCACCGCATGTTTTTTCATTGTTGCACTGTTTGGTTTGGCGTTGTACATGACTCCACATCAAATATTAAAGGTGCTTATCATGTAACACATTGCCACAGCATAGATAAACTTCATACAAATATGCATATCTGTTTTACTGTGTATCAAATGTATAGGCATTTGCAGTTAGAAGTCATACACCAAACTGAAATTGCTATAGAGAACAGTAAGCAGTCAATGTCAACTAAAAACAGTTGACATGTGTTTAACAAAACAGATATTTGTATGTGAAACAATTCCAAAGTTCAGTTCAGATGATGACATAGAAAGTTTTCATTTTAGTGGCAATGAATAGATGTTTGAAGCAATTTTGAAGTATATAAAATGTTTTAAGTATTTAAAGGTTGGGTAGGTAATTTTGGAGAAACCAGCTCGAGTGTGCTAGAATTTGGAAATACACAACCGGAAAAAGTCTGCCCCTTCCTTCAGACTTCCTTACAGAGCCCCTCCTCCAACACACACGAACGCGCACATGACCAATGAGGGCACGAGATCAGTTTGTGCCCAGATGGAAGGCTGACAGGCAGGTAGGCCATCCAGTTACTTTAGCCGGGTCGTGCTTTTTACAGCGCCACGGCTTCCACAGATGACATTTTTTGTATTTATTGTCAAAGCATTTAATATATTCATTGCTATCGGGATGTTAAGAGCATTCCATGGAATACAACAAAAAGTGTTTCTGAAATAAATGACATACCCCACCTTTAAGTTTCTTAACAAATAAGTTAATGTTGACGAGTTAATGCACAGTCCTGTGTTTTTGGATCCACTTATTTATTTAGCCACCTCAACTTCATCCTTAGGGTTACATGATAATGCAACAGGTTGACTTACAGTTTACTATACAACTATACCACTATAGAGCCAGAGATCTTGGTGATTTCTCAAGAACCACTCATCCATAAAACTTCCCACTCAACACTATGCTTCCTGCATGCCTTTAGCAGACACACCCCAAGTGTGAGGTCGATCGGATGAACAGTTGTAGAGACAAATCATTGACAGCAAAGATCTCTGGTCTCTCTTTCTTTATCGGTTTATGAATATAGATTATAGAGAAAGAGACATTCAAGCCGGCTAAAACGCAAGATAAAGATTTATTTTAAGGGTGACCTTCAATCGAATGGGTTCCACAACTGACTGATTGTCATCCGTCACTATAAATGACAGTCATTGGCCCTGCCCCTCTATAGAGCTGACCCTCTGTTGTCAGACAGAGAAAGACCATGCTTCAAGAACTTTTTCAACTCTAAGTCTAGCTGGGTTTCATATGTAAACATTGTGCAGAATTGGTTACACAGTAAAGGTTAAAGCAAAGTCTGGGACAGAGAATACATCATCAAAATATAAGCTTGCTCTTGTGTGAAACGTTGTGGTGCTTGCAGTGTAATTCAATACCAACATTCTGCAGGATATGCTGGCTTCTTCTGGGTTTTGACAAAACAATCCCCAAATGTTCTGTTCACACAGCTGTTATCAATTAGCGTTAGTCACGTCCTCCAATTATAATCCATCACTCAGCTGTTCTCAATCAGCTGTAGTCAGTGATGTTTCTCAGTGGCAGTTGGCGGCAATAAGCATTGTAACACTAATGAAGGCCAGATGACATTTTCCTGCTAATTAAGGGACTACTTGTCATTGAGCACAGCCCTAATTTGCATTAGTAAGCCTTAATATAACATTTCAATAGCAGTACTTACAAGTTTAAACAGAATCATGAACAAATGATAAACACAGTGACTGCATGTAACCCATTGCTTAATTAAAATGCTGCACATTTTTCAGATTTCTAAGAACAAAAAGTGAAATCCCTTAGAGTTTTTGTAACACGCCAGATGGTTTGTTACACAGCACCATCTAAGATACTGTCACTGGAATCTGTTAAAGAAAAAGGCGAGGCAGTTTACCATCTGTCAATCAAACTCTAGCCAAAAGCCATTTGGGCCGATCTTTACTGTTCCTACATCGACAAAATACTATCCAGTTCTGATACAACTGGTGCTATTGCAGCAACTACACAACACCTAAACTACACTGAGATGATTGTGGTTCAGATACCAACACATTACTTGAAGTCTCACTACATAGATTGTGGTGTCATTGAATGATCCTATGCTTCTCACTTCATCCATTGATTTATAGCTACTGTTTAAGTCATTTTGAAGGATCCTTGAACAACAAGCGTTACCTTACATCTAAACAAGATTACCTTTTCAGCTTCCTCTTCTCTTTAAAATTACAATTACAATCTACGTACAGGAACACTTTTCACTTTGCTTCCCAACTGGATGTGGCAATCCACCGTTTTCCAATATTAGTACTTTGGCCTCAAAGTTGGAGGTGCTGACTCAAACCTCTCGGTACAAAGCAAACTGAAGGTTGTTGCCAAATGTAGCTCGCAGAACTTCATCATCAGCAAAAAGCGGGTCAACAAACTGTCCTCTGATCTGCTGGGGCTTAGGATTCTGAGCACAACAGCATTGGTGACAGGACAGGCCAACACCTACAAGACACACAGTTGAGTTACTGCTGAGCATGCAAAAGCAGGTCTTGATGGTGTTGCACAAATATTGGATTGGAAGTCTATGAAGAACATTGGAAAGTCATGAGCCTTCCTGATCCCAATATAAATACAGTATAGATAGATCTGACTTCTACATAAACTTAAAGGTCCCCTATTATACTGTTTTTCATCAATATACAGTATTATAGGCCTCAGATACAAAACATGTCTATGAAGTGTTGGCCTGAAAAAAAGTGCTGATTCTCTGTCTTTTACTTTAGATGAAAAGTAAGGAGCCCCTCCCCACGCCCCTCTGAGAGAGATGTAGTTAAAACCAACACAATGGTGCTCTCGGAGGAGATTCAGGTGATAAGGTGGGCAGGGGTTACCTTGGTTGCTGATTGGCTAATGGTTACACAAGCCAAAAAATCGTAATGACATCATAAAGTGGCCAAAATCTGATCAGCTCATTTTCAGACAGGTTTTTATATAAACGGATCAGGACAAAAAGAGAGAGAATCTTTTTTCCTGAAACTGTCAGAATCTCTTTGATGTAGAAAAGACATGAAAAAGTGGATTTTGCATAATAGGTTACCTTTAAGACGTGTCAATGAGAAGGACAGTAAAAGAAAAAAGGCGGTTTTACAGATGTCACATTGTTAAGGCCCGTCAACATCTCTGGCTATTTATGGCTCCAATAGCATCATTAATTCATACCGAGTGCACCTGTTAACCACCATCAGTAGTGATATCTCTGGCATCATCGAACATCACACAGGCTGATCAATTATGCAATATTTTTAACACAATATATAATCAAAAATTCATGAAAACTACATATAGGTACTGTGTTTGTCGCAATGTGTGGGAGCAATCATGTTTCTGTGATTGTGTAGTCCTTGTGTTCCATGCCTGTTTGCGAATACAGCTGTTTTCTGATCATGTGACACACACAAACACACCTAAACACATCCACGCCAACATCCCGCCAGTGTGTGGGCGGCTTTATTTATCCTTATTTGCGATCATCACTTGTGACCTAGTTGGAGTGAAACTCTGGCTCATGCTGTGACGCGTGGTTAAAAATAACTCTGTGGAAAGCACAAACACACACTGCTACTGTACGCTCTCTCTCACACACACACACACACACACACACACACACACACACACACACACACACACACACACACCACACACACACACACACACACACACACACACACACACATGTGAAAAAATAACCACATGCACGCTCCAATCCAAATATAAACTCACAAACGGAAAATACACACTTCCTTCCACACTGCTGAACACAGCGATTCCCTAAACAACCTTACACACAAATGCAGGCACAGTCTTTTTATACACACACATATATACAAAGTGAGGGCCTATAGAGACACACACACACATGGAGGACACGAATGAATGCAAAGATGTAACACACTGACACGTAAACGCACCATCAAGCGTTCTCACGCAGGGAAACACAATGTCACCCTCTCACTGTTGTGTCAACCTTTGTTTGTCTCTTCTTCTCCTCTATCCTTCTTCTTCTCTCTTGTCCTCCAACTGTGCATCCCTTCATCCCTGACCCTGTTATCTTCTGGAGCATCTCAAAGAGACGCAGAGAGGAGGAGAGGAGGAGAGGAGGAGAGGAGGAGAGGAGGAGAGGAGGAGGGAACAATATTCTTCCTCTCTTTCTTTGTTCCTATCCTTCTCCTTTTTCCAATTCTCTCTGCCATCCTTCTCTCTTTTATGTCTTTCAGCCATACAAAAAAGGATTCACTTGACACCTATTTGACATTTAATTATGCTTGGTTACACACACGTGCGTACAGTACATGTACACACACATATAAAACAGGCAAAGGGTCGCTGTGGGTAGCATATAAATGGAGGGCTTTGAAACGGATGATATAGTTAGCGAGATGTTTGAAGAGGAAATCTATGTAAGCGGGGAGATACAGACGACAGTAGGAATGTAGAGAGACGTGGAGACTTGAAAGTATGAGGAAAAGTCAAATCCCTGAATCACTGGTTCTTCCTCTGCCCTCTTTATTGCTCCCTCTTTCTACTGCAAGGTCATTAACTTACACTTGGGGGGTGGCAGTGAAGATGAGAGCAGGGAGGAAGAAAACGAGTTTGACATGGTCTGGCAAGGACATGAAGCAAGCAGCTAAGTGGTCTAAAGAGATGCTGTGGAGGGAAAATGAAAACAGGAAAGGCAATGAAGACGTAACCCCCGTTTCAATCGGCAAAAGTTGTTATTTTAGGAAGAATGTATATTTAGAAAATAACTCTCAAGGGAATAGACTATGATCAAAATACATCCTAATGCGAAAGAAACAATACATCCAGGCAATCAAGCTAAAACTCCCCATCAACTAGAAAAAACAACAACTTATTTTTGTTTGTCTTTTTATAATTTTTAAAATAATAAAGTTACTTTAATTGCTCTCTGAATTTCATTGACACACAGTACCATTTAGACATAAAGCGATGTAGAATTGAAATATATTTATAGCAATTTCTTTTATTATTTTGATAAACATGTTGATTTTTTTCGAGACATATTTCTAAGCTATTATCCTTTACAAAATACTTTTTGTACACTTTTAATCTATTTGGTTTCTGTATTTTTTTCAGTTTCAGTGTTGTGGTCGGCCATTCCCACACTCGATTCAAATTGCCTTCACGCGCTTCACTGTGTGTGCAGCTTGATATCAGAGTTACTGTTTGTAATTCTATCTCTTTGATATAACCTCACTGTTAAATGTTCACAGCCATAACAGCTCTATACATTACAGTTCAT
Organism: Pseudochaenichthys georgianus; assembly: GCF_902827115.2. NCBI lineage: Eukaryota > Metazoa > Chordata > Actinopteri > Perciformes > Channichthyidae > Pseudochaenichthys > Pseudochaenichthys georgianus. Next base: position 28,911,329 of record NC_047510.2, read on the forward strand.
GCAAAACGAATACTTCCCACTGCTGCTGGGACCAATAGGGTTGCTTTATTATGATGCAGTCACAGGAAATGTAATGCATTTCCCAATCACTTTTGGCATTTTTTGTTCAGTTCTTAATATTGCACTAATGGAATGTAATGGAACACAAATCAGTGTTTAAGACTACTTGCCTGTGTGCACATTGAAATATGGATCAGTATAGGCTTAGACTGTGGCCTGTGTCTTCTGTAATCCAAACATTATTTTAGGATTCAAAGCTGTGGGAGGGTGGAAGGGAGTTTTTGTTGGCTTTATTGGGCAAAACAATCCATAATATCCTTTAAGCGTGCATTTAATTCAAGTGGTGCCCCTGTGTAGGCCTACTGGATATTATTTTCTGAAAAAATGCATAAAAAGGCATAATTTGAGAATACAGCTCTCCTCTTTGTCCTCAGCGGCTCCCTCCTGTGAAAAGCATGTTTACACGCTTGAAACTACCACCTAAATGAGTACTAGTACATTTATCACATTCATTGTTGTGATTGGGAACCCAATACATGTATTCTTAGCAAACTTTACAAGCCTTTACCATTGTGCAATTTTATACAAGGCTAGGTACAATTTGGGTACCATTTCAACAACTTTAACTTAGCCATTAAGCTAACATTAGCTTGCGTCGTTAGCCTCACCGCTGAGCAGAAGCTAAGCTGTTAGCAACATTTTCTCTACATCTGTGAAACGCTTTGCTTGGGTTGCTTTGCCATGTTAGAATTTGTTGACAATGTTTGATTAGAAAACCTTTTTCAAGAATATTTCGATCTATTATAAGTGTTTTACTGTAAGGACAACACACTCTCACTCCCTAAGCGTCCAATAGCGACGTTTGGTCAGTGTCCGTGGCGTCCAATTGTGACGCTCCTAGGCTCCTTCAGCGTCATAAAGGGACGCAAATAGCTTTCAACTGATTGCAATGTATTCCCATCTGCGTCGGGATTTGACGCTCATGGAAGCACGGCATTCGTTTGTGTCGGCTGCCCTTAAAGGTAATGTGAGCGTCCATTCCCAGGAGTAAAGGATGGCAGAAGACACTACACTACCCAGAATCCCCAGCTATCGTTTGGACTACACCATGTGCTCTGTTTGACAAACCCTGTGATAGTCCTCAAGCTGTGATTGGAGAGTGTGCTCCGAGGGTTAAGCCGATTCTCGAACAGCACTTGAAATGGGATGGAACCACGGCAGACTGTCCAAAACTGGATTTGAACGGGTCCACCGCGTCCCCCTCCCCCACCCCGTCCCCAGAACTACACATGCTGGCTATTCTGTTTCGCAACATGTTCTCTATGGCACGTCTCTACTGGGAGTTGTAGTTTTAAAAGACGTTTTCGTATTTCCCATAATAAGAAGTTGCCAGTATTAAACTGTGTACATCCCTGGAGGTTTAGGGGACAGGAAACACTCACATTTAAAACATATAATTAATAAATGGGTGAAAATTGCTTGTGCCCATTATGGGCAGTATTAATATATATACCCACTTGCCAGCTAAGGTCAGAAGAGCTTTATTTAACAGCTGGTCTTATGTGTGTGACCCCTGTGATAACATTACATTACATTAATTGATAAGCCTGAAACATGCACTTGTCAAGGTTCAGAGGCACATTGTGCAAATATGGCAGTAGCGATCGATCAGCTTAAGATAAGATATACTTTATTGATCCCAAGTTGGAACATTTGCGTTACATCAGCATGTGTAACAGTTAAATATGCAGTTGTGTTTATTTGAAAATCATTTAGTATAATCACACAAATTCTGTGTTTTATATTCAACAATTCTGTGTTCTTTATTTATTGATTGTTCAATACCTGACAAGGCCGGAGATGAAATATCTACATACATCTTATAAGAGTATAATACATTATGTATAATATCAGTTAAAATAAGTGCTTCAACATAGTTAACATTGCTGGAGGTATGCACACATATTGATAGATGTCTTGTAATGCACTATTGAAGAACCTGCAACCCAAGTTTTTCATTCAGTGCAGAACTACACCATAGTTGTGTAGGCATATATGATATGTCAATAAACCTTAGAAAATCTTGAAATATTGAAAGGGATGTGCAAAATAGTCATTACATACAGTCTTTAATTAACTATTAGTAGAGAATAACGAGTAATGAATATACTTTATAGGGATCGTATTAATATCTAATAATAAAAATAATGAAATTCAATAACATGCTTTAACCACCAGGTGTCCCTTTATATCAGCTGTGCACCTTTATGGTGTAAATACAGCCTATCTACCAATTGGATCAAATATAAAAGTGAGCCGAATTAGTGTTGATACTGCAAGGAGACGTATTGTGTGAAAAGAAATGTAAGATGTTGTTTAATGGCTGATATATTTATGATCCACGTCACGTTTTCAGTTCCTCATGTTTGTCTTCTCATCAGGGCTCTATAAATACAGAACTACGGCAGATATGTAATATTTAATGCAGCCGAACCGTGTATTACAATGCCGTTATGTGATGACTTTCAAAGAGAAAAGCAAGCACACTCGGAATAAAGTATTATTTTTATTTTTTTTAAATGTTTTCGGTCTGTTTCCGGTATTTGTTAATGACGATGTGCTGTGAGATGTGAGACTGGAATTGCACAGGGGAAAATAACGTAGGCTATCTTTATATGCGGATTTTGTTAAACTAATATGTTTGCGCTGTGGACCAACATTGACGGGGAAGGGGGTAGCAATACAGATAACACCATTAAACAGAAATAATATCGATAGCAGCGTCCCTAGCAACCACCTTGGTAACAATGAAAACGTCGCGATTTCCTGAAGTAATCTTCGTAATAACTAGCAAACTAAAGATCATGTACATCCACTGCACACATAATCTGAAATAACAACTCATATTTCTCGCATCAAATGACATCAAAACGCATTTTAATGGCCAAACTAACTTTAAAATAGGCATTTTTCACGAGAATAAAACGAATTTCGGCCATGTTTTCTTTTTCTGCAGGGAGAAATTTGAAGATCATGTGACATAGACGCCAGCCATCGAATGAATGGGGAAAAAAACGGGGTTTGTCAAACAGAGCACATGGTGTAGTCCAAACGATAGCTGGGGATTCTGGGTAGTGTAGTGTCTTCTGCCATCCTTTACTCAGAAAAAAAATTTGTTTCTCCGAATCGAAGGGGAAAAATACAAAAGCATTGCACACAATTTAAACCAATCAATGTTGTGTAATTAACAAGGATAATCTGGTGTTTTTTAGTCGATGAGTAGTGCAGATATCTCTATAAAATCAATCGACAGTAAGAGGAATACTTACTTCCGGGTGTACAATTCTCCGTTATCCAATGGGAATGGACGCTCACATTGCCTTTAAGGGCAGCGGCATAAACGAATGCCGTGCTTCCATGAGCGTCAAATCCCGACGCAGATGGGAATACATTGCAATCAGTTGAAAGCTATTTGCGTCCCTTTATGACGCTGAAGGAGCCTAGGAGCGTCACAATTGGACGCCACGGACACTGACCAAACGTCGCTATTGGACGCTTAGGGAGTGAGAGTGTGTTGGTAAGGACGTGAACATCATCATTTGTAGAACAGCTAATAGCAACACTTTCTCTCTGAAATGACGTGTTTAGCCAGAGACTCTCATCAGAGGCTGGGTTTTTTTAAGCCTGAAAAAAGAGCCATCAGCAGCAACCTAGTTTTCTCTCACACTACTTCAATCAAAAAATATTATGGAATTTGTCAAATAATATGTTGTTTACCCCAGCTTTAACAGTTGGACACATCTGTCTGACGTGGATGAACAAATCGAAAAATATAACTGCGACAGGTGTTTTGAAGCACCATGTAAAGCTGCCAGTGTGTAATTGAACATAACTGACACTTGAAAACAATCAGAGCACACGGTAATTAAGTATGGCATGCATCACATTTACTCTCAGTATTTTAAACCCTTAGTGCCTTCATAATCAGTTTCATGCTCCACACCGTGAATGCTCAGAGCTAGGATATTAAATCTCTAAAATGACTTTTTCACACAGTTTAGTTTGTGGTGGCATCAAAACAGCAATACATTTACAAGCTAATTAAAAAATGTAACTCAATGCACCATTAAGGCAGAGATTTGTGTTTTCTTGATGTGATTGAAATGAAAATATTTGCCGTAATAAACTATTGAGCATATTAAATGAAACCTATATCGTACCTATGTTGATTCATCACAGTGATTACAAAGGGAGTTGAGGCCGCAGCAGATACTTCACCACGAGTAACTAAATATGCAGTAACATTTTCCGCCAGCGATAACTGTTTGTATTTCATTATTGAGCCTACAGTATCTTAAAGAAATGGATACACGCAGCACAGATTCACTGTGTCATTGTGGAGAGGATTTTACGAGGAACACCATCAGTGTAATAATCATAACCTGCATAATAACGGCTGAGCTCCAACTGCAAAGGCAATTTAAAGTCTTCATTCCCATGTAGCTCCTTATCAAACAGCAACCACCCAACACACACACACACACACACACACACACACACACACACACACACACACACACACACACACACACACACACACACACACACACACACAAAGTTGCATTAAGATTCTATTCAGAATGATTGGCTATTATGCTGTAATAGCAGATTACACGGTAACGTTAAAGGAATAAAACTGTCAGCATTATTCATTTACACATGCCGATTATGTATACACACACACACACACTGTTAGGAGATATGAATGTTAATTAGGCCGCATTTCCAAATCTCCTCGCGTCCCTACACAAGCCATTATCTTACAGGAAGGGAATCCAGATCATACAAGTAACCGTTAAACAATAATCCACTTTAATGGTAATATACAATGCAATACAATCAAGTACAATCAATACAGTACAAATTACATACAGTTCTGTGGGATCCCACATTTACCTGATACTCACGTGAGCCAGCCAGCCAGCCAGCCAGCCAGCCAGCCAGCCAGAGGAGAAAGAGGCCGAACACAGCGGGGTTTCTGTCTATATCCCTCGCTGACCCAAGGAGGAGTTATCTGCGCCTCCCTTCCAGACCAGTGATTGGCTGCCCAAATTATCATCAACACCCCACATCAGGGATGACTGTATGTTAACTCCTGACCTTCCCCCTCTTCCTGTGTCCTCTAAAAACCACATGTTAGCAGGCCCAAAACCAGCCCAGTTTTCTACACAAATCATTTTCAAGCTTCTTCACAGTTTGCATGAATACATACAAATATATCCTTACAATTCCCTCTTTTGCACTCTTAAAAAAGAGAGTGCAATTTATACAAGGCACTTGCAAAAAACTGCATCCTTGTCTGCTGAGTCTCCACACTTTTTATTCTCAGTGTCCACAGTGAAGGGCACTCCGTCCAGCCTCTCGTTGCAGATGACGCAGTGGAAGCAACCGGGGCGGTAAGACTTCCCCAGGGCCTGCATGTCCATGATTAGATGTCCACCTGCGTTGCACTTGTCTGCAGACTGCTGGAACCCAGAGTACAGAAAGTCCTCTTCACAGAAAACCCTTCCTGCGTCATAGTAGAACGCCTTCCCTCTCAGCCTTCGACTACAGGCGCTGCAGGTGAAGCAGCTGTCATGGTAGAGGCTGCCCATAGCTTGGCAGGCCTGGCTGGCTCCATACACCGTCTTGTTGCACTTAACCCACACTCCTGTTTCAGCGGAGAGTGGAGTCCCCTGTGCCATCCTGGCTTGCCGTGTCTTTGTCCCCTCTGATCCGCTGACGGCGGCTTCCGAGTCGATGCTGAATAGATGTCCTCCCGATCTTCCTTCTCCGGTCCGATGATGATGCCTCCCGGGACGACTGCTGGATGGATGAAGGATGTCCTCGAGGTCCTTCTCCTCCAATCCGCTGATGACAGCATCCGAGTCGACCTCCATGACGAGAGCCAGATCTGTCCTGATGTCGTCTAGGGTCCTCGCAGGTGTTTTCCCCGCCGCACACTGGCTCCCGTGGTACCAGTTGTCCCCCTTTCCTTGTAGGCGGGCGGCACGGGATGTCCTCGGGGTCACTCGGCCGGGGCCGGAGAGCCTGGGGTTGACAGTCAGCCTCCTGCGTCTCGGGTCCCTCTTTCGGCATCCACAACCTGTGTGGAGAAATCTGATACAAATCCCTCAAGCCTACGCTCCGGGCTCTGGGGCCCTCGGCTGTTTAACCCACCAGTGCGTGGCAACTTGGAGCCTGTTGGTGGGGTGTCTTAAAACAACAGACGTGTGTGCACAGGTTTTCTAAATTAATTGTGCTGCTTCAGAATCTTGGACTGTGCCCACTAAATAAGAACCCCAACATCTTTAGGTAAACTAAATAACATATTTCAATAGCTCTGAATTTCTGACAAGCATCTGTATTTATTTTTTAAATGAAATCCCTGAGATCCCATTAAAAATCTAAAAATATGATTTGAACTGCTAATGTTTCTGGTAAAGAAACACACTAATCTTATGGATTCAAAAACAACCAAAATCACAATACTAACAAAGTGAATGGCTTCCTGGTGATACTGCTTCTACCCGTCAGTTCTTAGATATTATCCTACTAAAAAATGAATACAAAATTCCAACAAACTGTCATCAAATGTCTTTCTATTACAAATGTAGATGAAATGTATATCCCCATAATGACCTAAACAATAAAGTCTATGGCTTTTACTTCTTTACCAGACTAGTTACATGATGTTGTCCAAATTACATTGTGTCTCATTACATTACTATGTTTTAGCTTAACTGTAAATATGTTCTTTCTACATTTCAAACCTCAGTTACTTTAATACCTGTTGAAACATTAGTTGACACATTACTCACCGGTCAGCCTCTCCAGTATTTCATTCTGGACTTACATCTCTCTGGTAGCCCCTTGGCCACTGATTCTCTACCTGTGTTACCTGCTATAACTCAATCAATACTAGAGACATGTCAACATTCACCAAACAGCCTCTTATCCCCAAATATGGAGCCGGTCAATTCTAAAACTGTCAATCAATGGTCAGATTGAACAATGGAGTTGGGCAGCAGGTTCCTTTCAGTCCCTAAATGAAAAATGTACATTGTAAAGTTTACACTCCCCCTTTTTTACACATTCTCTCATGTGTAAACAAAAACCTGTATGGGAAAAAAAACCTTCAGGTCATAATGGATTATAAGACAATACCAAACATTTTTCCCAGTAAACACTTGAGAGTGTTTCTCTCCATCATTCAGTCCTAAAAGAAACAGAATTCCAAATGTCCTAGTTTGAGTTTCACATTCTGCAAACAGCCACCTCCTGTGGGAGTGAAACATCATCAACCAGATTAGATACGGTTTCCCCTTTTGTGCAATGTTAGGAAACCTCTCATTTCACACATTATTATCACACAAAAATAATGTGTTAGTCCAAAACATGCTTGATTAGTCATCGTTTTAAATCATGCAGTTGCACTGATCAGGTGCAGACATACACACACTCACACTCACACTGTCAGGTTGTAAAGTCAGGTTTGGTCAGGTTCACCGCAGAGTCAGTCATTGACAGTGCCTTCCCAAGTTCCCCTGTCGGTCAGTTGGTCTCAGTCTTTTTGGCCATGTGTTGTGCTCTGCAGAGACTTTGATGTTCCAGCACAGGCCAGCATCCTCCGTCTATACAAATCTGTATATATGGAGCGCCATCATTTATTAATTCACAATTACAACTATAATGTTCAAGATATCTCCAACCCCTCCTTGCTGTTTCCCACATTCCCTGAAAAGTGTCTAGCCAAAAAAATGTCACTTCCTTATTGTACTATTACTATTACTGCAATTCATTTACACCTAATTAGTATTAAAATGACTAATAGATCTATTTCAGAAACATGTGTACATCACTATCTTGTGTCAAAACATTACTAGGATCTGTAAAGCTCTGCTATGTATTCCATAACTCATTCTATCAATTTATCTTCAATTCTGGTGCACTTAAAGAACAATGTTACCCTCTTTCACAGTGCGTGGAACTCTGGGTGTCTGAACATGAAACCAGTACCTCAAATTGAAATACTATATTTTGTTTAGAACCAGCTTTCCCTTCAACCTGACCTATATAAATAAATATGTATCTGATCTTATAGAGCTGTTACTAAAACTCTCCCTTTGAACTGATCAATACTGTAACAAATTAAAACACTACCAAATTCACACACGAATAAAAAATCCAGTGCATACTTCCTTCATGCCCCCCCCTTTTTTTTATCAGTGTGTATTAGACTGATTTTTCACTTCCCTTTAATAGTTCCCCTCTTTTCCGCTATTTTTTTTACCAATTGACTAATTTATGGGCCATACATCTTCTTATCTTCACTTATTTATCAAGTCAATTCAAGTTCTTTACAATACATTAGTAGATACCTTGTGGAGTCTTCACAATAACTAATCCCCTCTAGGATATGAAATCCATTCATCTTCAAGCAGATACTATGTCCTTATTTATGTTTTGTTCACGATAACAATGGTATAACAACCACATGTCATCCATTCTGGTCCACCTAAAAACCAATGTTAAACTCTTTAGCAGTGTGTGGAACCCTGGATGTCCGAACATGCAACCATTCCTCCCTCCTTTATCAAGGATTTAAAAACAGAAGTCATTTCATATTTCCCATGGTAATAACTATGCTACAATGGTGAAATCAATTATTTAGATTGGAATACTATATCTGGCTTGGCACCAGCTCTCCCTTTAACATTATCCATACAGATAAAGATTTGTCTTATAGAGTGGTTCCTAAAACTATCCCACTACTTTATTCACACGTGAATAAAAATGTCAAAGAATATTTTGTTAACCTGATGAAAAGATTGAAGAATATGGTTGTACTTTGTCATGTGGCCCCCTTTACCCCTCAGTGTGTTCTCATTTTACTCGAATAGTTTACTGCTAATTTTAATTTAATAAATCTTTCTGTCTTTACGTATTTATGCTTTAAATGTGCGTTTTGTGAATAAGTGTGTTTATGTGTAAACTCACTCATTCCCGTTTTCCTTTTCTCCTCCTCTGGTTTTCTCAAGCCGTGACCCCGGCCTCCTCACTTCTAATCGACCATGCCAACTCCTCTGATTCTGTGTTCTCTTCAGTCCATCAGCTGTAACTTCATCCGCTGTCAGCCATTGGCCCAGTCACCTCTGCATGCCCCATCTTGCACTGCTTTGCATTTTATCCCCTCCTTTACAGTCTCTCTGCTGTTTTTATGGAGGGCAGATTCTGCTCTCATCGCCCACACTTTGCTCTTGTGCTCAGCTTGGAACTTCATGGTCCTGTCTGAGGGACTGATGAGCGTAGATTTCTGCCCGTCAGCATGCTGTCTGGTTCTGGATGCCACAGGTGGAGATAGTTCTGGCTGCAGTCTTGTTGTTGTCGTTTCAGCTCTGGTTCTCTGTCTGTTCGATGGAGAAGGAGGAGTCTCCTGTTGGGTTAGGTCTTTTGTCTGCTTGGAGGGTCGGGACCGTAGCCTTTTCTAACTCAGAGGGGGAGTCCAGGTCTCGGGACGCATTACCTATAAAAAATCTAGCACACTGAGGTTAAATAAATCCAACCCTTTCCACTCTGACTCTTTGTAATCATACTATCTGTCTTAATTGTTAAATGCCATCTAAACAACCTAATTGATGTCTACAAATGATATTACAAAAACTCACTCTAAAAATTGTTTCATCCATTGCTACATATGTACCCAACATAACTCTTTCAGGAAACCATTTTCTCCTATACATTGAAAAACGTACATGTTTCCAGCATCACATATTCCACACACTACGAAAGAACATCCACATATTTTCTCCAATATTTTAAGCTAGTTTCTATAGCAAGATTATCATGTGTGACATAATAATCAGATGTCTTGTTTGCTAACCAAGAATATTAAACTTTAAAATGTCTTTTGGCCAGTTGAAGTCCTGCTTACTTCATCCTTAAACTCTTCTTTAATTTGAAACCAAAAAAGGTCTTCCTTCTCCACCATGATCCTATCTCTATATCAAAGTCCAGACAAACTGATGATTTATCTTCAGAAACCATGAGGAATGACTCATAAAACACTATTTTCCCTTACTTCAGTTCTAAATCAAATGAGCCAGACAGGAAACCCCCTTTAACCACTTGCTTATCCTATTATTTTGATCAAAGTTGTGTTACAAGCAGGTTAGATCTGTAATGAATTAAAATCAATATTTAAAGACGCAATATAAGTTAAATATATTGTTAAGGTAATTACTGTTTTATTGTGAAGGCATCTCTGGCGAACAGCGGCCTTTGGCTTTTATTTTGAAAGGCCGTTCCGGAACAGCCGTGTTTCTAGAAACACGGCAAGTTGACAATCGTTCTAATGCATTAACTATAGTCGTGAAAGAGACAAGGAGGGGGAAGGCGTGTGGAAGCAAGCAATGAACTGAAAATGCCACCAATCCTCTGTTTTAACGTGATGGCGCACATTGAAAACCTAAACGCCCTGTCATAACTGACAAGCGTTCAAAAACCTTTCTGCTTATCCCTTAGGCCACTACTTTTTGTCTTATTCATAACCTAAAAATACAATTGTGATGAATAGCTTGCTTTTGTATCATTACATTTACCAACATAAAACAAGGTCTGTACTAATCAACAATGACAACCCACAGACAGCTCATTTAGTTAAATATACGCAATATATTGACTTCGCTTTTATTTATCTGACTTAATTAACGTGCTTCCCCCCCTTTCAGCCACTAGATGGCAGCAGCAGAGCACAAATGAGCTTCACTCTTCTGACTCAATGTCTGATATCCATAGACAATGCTCATACAGGTTATTTAGGTAAAAATCACACAGATTTATTCCCCGTACAGTTTGTCCGGCTTGATAACGTGCTTCATATGTCGTCACGCAGGACTCTCTGCCTACCTTGCGATCAACGTTATGTTTACGTCAGCCTTTCAAATTAATTTTTACAGACAAGGGAAACGGGAGCCGGTCTCGTCACAATGTAGGTGACGTTAGCGCTCTCTCCCAAGGATTTAACAGATAAAAGTCCGCTGACACTTTCGCTTATTTGGTCTTGGACTCTTATTTTACCCCCAGTTATAAACGGCGGACCGATCTGAAATATCGATCATCCAGGTTTCGCCGTGTGACTTACACTCACATCCCACGAACTGCACCGCTCCTACGCCACTTCAGGACTAAAATACCTGAGATCCACGCAAACTGCTCTAATTTCTCGTTACGCAGGACTCTCTATACCTGGCGATCAACGTTCACGTGTTATATATAACTTTCCTAACATGGTAAAAAAGATGCATTGTATACTCCATTCAAACTTCAAAAACACTCTGAAACGCCTACAGACAATCCCACAGGGCCCTGCTATTGTCCGAGGCGTCTAAAAGTGCTTGTTCCCGACCCAGTGTGGTCCTCTGAATCCTTCCACAGCTCATGTTTATTCAGCGTCGAGTCACCATTTGTTAGGAGATATGAATGTTAATTAGGCCGCATTTCCAAATCTCCTCGCGTCCCTACACAAGCCATTATCTTACAGGAAGGGAATCCAGATCATACAAGTAACCGTTAAACAATAATCCACTTTAATGGTAATATACAATGCAATACAATCAAGTACAATCAATACAGTACAAATTACATACAGTTCTGTGGGATCCCACATTTACCTGATACTCACGTGAGCCAGCCAGCCAGCCAGCCAGCCAGCCAGCCAGCCAGCCAGCCAGCCAGCCAGCCAGCCAGCCAGCCAGCCAGCCAGCCAGCCAGAGGAGAAAGAGGCCGAACACAGCGGGGTTTCTGTCTATATCCCTCGCTGACCCAAGGAGGAGTTATCTGCGCCTCCCTTCCAGACCAGTGATTGGCTGCCCAAATTATCATCAACACCCCACATCAGGGATGACTGTATGTTAACTCCTGACCTTCCCCCTCTTCCTGTGTCCTCTAAAAACCACATGTTAGCAGGCCCAAAACCAGCCCAGTTTTCTACACAAATCATTTTCAAGCTTCTTCACAGTTTGCATGAATACATACAAATATATCCTTACAACACACACACACACACACACACACACACACACACACACACACACACACACACACACACACACACACACACACACACACACACACACACACACACACACACACACACACACACACACACACAAACACACACACACAGAGACACACAGAGACACACACCCAGAGACACACACACACACCACACAACACAAACACACACACACAACCCACAGCACATGCACACACTACAGTTGCAAGAAAAAGTATGTGAACCCTTTGGAATTACCTGGATTTCTGCATAAGTTGGTCATAAAATGTGTTCTGATCTTCATCGAAGTCACAACAATAGACAAACACAGTCTGCTTTAAACTAATACCACACAAACAATTATATGTGTTCATGTTTTTATTGAACACACCATGTAAACATTCACAGTGCAGGGTGGAAAAAGGAACCCTAGGCTAAAGACTTCTTCAAGAGCTAATTGGAGTCAGGAGTCAGCCAACCTGGAGTCCAATCAATGAGACGAGATTGGGTGTTGGTTAAAGCTGCCCTGCCCTATAAAAAATACACCAGTTTTGAATTTGCTATTCTTAAGAAGCATTGCCAGA